>NW_025108969.1:0-2338 GCF_011392965.1 Frieseomelitta varia
GAAAGGGCCCAAGTGGGTGGTATCGCGACCACGATAGAAAAAGTGGGAAATGTGATCTCCTGGCTGAATCCCAGAAAATCCCAGGGTTCACGGCATTCCAGTTGCAGCAATTAAGGATGCTCTTCAGAGGTTCCTGGGAGAGGTAATATCGACTTTTATTTCAGGAAGGAGTACTTTCCCTCAATTTAAAAGGAAGGACGCTTAGATTTCATTCCAAAAATGGGAGGGGCGAAGGTAGCTGAGCTCTAAGCATCGGCCAATCTGAAACTTTTCAAATTCGAGTAAGGTTCTGGAGCTGGTTATTATGGCAAAGCTCCAGGACAAACTTGAGAGGAAGACTCTGGCTCAACCATTTCTGATTTAGAGAAAGGCTCTCCACCGTACATGCCATGAGGAAGCTTATACGCAGGTGGGATAGGGCGAGGATGAGGAGCCAGCACTGCATGCTGGTTTTGGTTGACGTAGAAAACGTCAACTCCCTTTGCTGTGATAACATCTTCAGGGGGTCGAAGGCAAGGTTGTGTGATAAGGGACTGGTGCGGTTAGCAGCTACCTGAATATCACGACTGGTGTACCGAGGGGTTTGTGACGGTGGCAGTAAACGCCGGTGTTTATCAGGGCTTGACCATTGGACCCATCCTGAGGATTGTAACATGGCGTACGATCCGTTTTTGAGACTGTAGTTTCTGCAGGGTGTCTCGAGCATTGGATACATCGATGATGTGGCATTCGTCATTACATGACGGGATGTACCCGAAATGAGGGGTAAGGTTGACGACACCTTGATTAAGTCTGCAACATGGTTGAGAGAATACAACCTGGAACTGGCACCTGAGAAAACCGAGTGTATTCTGCTCATAAGAAAATCCGTGAGCAGATCACGATCTAGGTAGTGCCGGCCGAAATCGTAAGGCAGAAAGTGAAGTACCTGAAATTCCTCTTCCCGGGTAACAGGATATTCTCAGAACAAGTGAAAAGGGTATGCCTAAAGGCTTCACACTTTGCGGGGGCACTGATGGGTATCTTACCAAACAAAGAGGACGCAGCTTCGAGGCGAAGCGATTATTTTATACGCGGCTCCCATTTGGCCCAAGGCAGAGGACTTGGATTAACCAAAAAATAGGCCGAGAAGTACTACACGACACTAGCGGACCCCCCCCCCCCCTTGGGTCCTTATAGTAGTGCTACTCATACATCTGGTGGTAGAGGAGATGACAAAACTGCAAAAAAGAATGGCCATTTTAGCCATTGTTTCTTTCTTTTATTTCTTTCTTTCTTTGTAATTTTTACCTTGCTACTTCATTTATATTTGCATACTTTATATATTCACTCATTTTATCTACCTTTCTTTTAATTTTTCTACGGAACGAGTCCGTATTTCTCTTCATTCTTCCGCGGAGATAAGATTAAGGTGACAGTATAGCCAGTTTAGTAAGAGTCTACAAGTTATACAGGGTAGGACTCGCGACTCGGGGGAATGGTACCGAGCGTGGCTCTAAAACAATACCAAAAGCTGGTCCAGAGTCATGGGAATGGTGGAGGGGTAAAAAAAGTCTGTGTTGTATGTCCTGTTCGATTGGAGTGTTGATTGTGCGCCCGCAAGTGTAATTCTTCAAAATTTTTAGGTAAGCTTTCCGACTTTTCTTCATCCGAGTGGAGTTTAATGCTATGTACTGTAGTACGGATACTTTGATTTTGGAACCACAGGTGATTTGGTAAGTTCGCCATAACGTGTGATTCGTGTTTTCAATGCTGGCATTTGTTACCATATGTTGCGTGTGTTGTTCTTTCTTGAATTTCATTTGTGAGGATATTTCTTTGCAGTTTGAAGAACGAATTACCAGTTCTTTGATGCTTTCGTCACATGTTGTTTCTGTTCTTTGTTATATCTTGGAAGAGCGGATCGGTGGTTTGGTTTGCGTTCTGAGACGTGACTGTCCGAGTTACGTTGCGGTATGTATTCTGTATGTATTGAGGGTTTCGATTTCAGTGTATATATGTGTTTCGTTTGCGAGGTTGGCGTAGTTGAGGTTTATGGCAATTTTATTGCAGAAATTGGCGTATGTTTTCCAGTCAGTGTGCCCTGTCGTTCTTGTCCTTCTTGCTGCTTTTTGTAATTGAGAAAGGTTCATAGATAAATGGTATGAAGGTAGATTGTCAATGGTTTGGTAACTGTAGGCATAAGGAGCATTCGAGAGAAAGATGTCTATGTTAGTTGGTGTGCAATTGGGTTGTCTATGAATATAAGTTGGGCTATGTATGATCTGGTAATGTCTGAGGTGCTAGTGATACTAGACTGCTGATCCGTTAAAGTTTTTCCAAATGCGGTGCTTGGCGT
>NW_025108970.1:0-2340 GCF_011392965.1 Frieseomelitta varia
TTTTTTTTTGATTCGGCAATTATGCGCGTGCCGCGAGCCGCGAGGCTCACGCGGAGATCGGCCGACCACGTCGCTATCTGTATTTTGTATCGTTTCGCAGTCGCAGTCGCGCGACACTTTTACAAAATTCGCTTGGACATAGTATAGAAATAGTAGATTTATAAAAATCTCTCGGTTTTCCATCGTGTCGATGGACCATTTAGAAAGAAAGGAAAAAAAAAAAAAAAAAAAAAAACAGAAGACGCGGTCTTTGCTCTCGCAGCTTTCGGTTTAGAAAAATTAGCCGTCCTTCCTTTCTTTCTCGTGCTCATTATACAATTTACAGTTATAGAATCACTTTGCTCGAGCGAAAAATAGATTATTATTATTATGTGTTTCTTTCTCTCTTTTTTTTTCTTCCTACATCTCTTTCTCGTTCACCTTCGCCGCGTATGTGTATTTACGAGTTACTTTTATTACACGCGCGCGTGTATTTTGTACGTGTGTGTGTGTGTGTTTAGGTATGTCTATATATATCTTGTGTACGTATCGCCAACTCTGACTGTCTGTCTGTCTGTGTGTGTGTGTACTCTGATTTTTTTTTTTTTCTTTTTACGCAAGTAATATTTTACGCGTTTAATAAACATTTTTTATACTTCTTGTTTCTTATTATCGTGTCCCACACTGTAAGGCGATCGGTTTAGCTTCTCTTAGTGCTTATAAACGTAATAATTTTTTTTTTTTTTTTTCTTAATGCAGGCCAGGTGGCTCTTAGCGTAACCCGGGGCAACTCGGCAGGATGTTTATCTGAACTAGTACCGTTAAGAGTATAGTATTTTGTTATTTATACATATTTCCTCCTCTCCTTCCCACTTCTTTTTAAATATATCCTGTAGTAATTCTTGTTTCTTCTTTTTTTTTTTTCATTTGTTTAAAATGCGTACAAATGGAGATACGGAATATGTATACATAATATGTATAACGTACCGAAGGAGATGTAGCGTTCATTACTTATCGATTATTATTATTATTATTATTATTATTTTTGTTATTATTATTAGTATTGTTATTATTACTCATTAGTTAATTACACATTAATTATTACTATTGTTAGCGTTAGCGTTATTATTAGATATATTAGTACTAATGTTGTTGTTGTTATTATTAATATTATTATTATTTCCCATTACTTATTACTTATTGTTATTATTATTATTATTATTATTATTATTCATTATTATTTATCATGGTTTCGCTGAATAACCCTCTCTGCGCGCATAGGTAATATCTTTATTCCGCTTTCGTCTCTCTAGTATTTTATGGCTTTACTTATCAAGTTATTATTATTACTTCTATCGTTATCATTATTAATATCTTTTATTTAGTTTGTTTTTCCTTGCGTCAGAAAAATTGTCAAGAGTGATTATGCAAAGCCAATACGATAATTACATCATGCTTTTTTTCTTTTTTTTTTTCTTTTTTTTTTTTTTTTTTCCCCTTTAAGTTACTTCAAGGTTGAAGCTTCACACAGCCAAAAAATGAAAAGCACTTAAAACAGTGCTCAACACTATATAAATGAGTTCTCGATTAATTAATTAATTCAGTAATTAATTAATTAATAAAACGGATCCCGGAGCAACTAGAGTGGCAGAGGCAGCCCTCGTTTTTCTCAAAATTCTTCTCCCCTCTTCCTTCTTTTCTTTTTTTTCCTTCTCTTCTCTTCTGTTCCTTTCAGCTTTCTCGAGCTCTATCGCGCAGCCTATTTAAAACAGCTTAATTGAAAAAATCATTCGTCTCCGTGTATGTGTGTGCGTGTGTGTGTGTGTGTGTACCTGACACTGACATGTGTGACTATGTGTGTGTGTACTTCCGTTTCTTCTACTCCTACCTCTCGTCTCTTCGCTTTCTCTCTCTCTCTCTCTCTCTCTCTCTCTCTCTCGTTAAAAACGCTCGTACAATCACCGACGAGATTTTTATATAGCCTCCGCCTTCCAGATATATATACATACAAACACGTACTTTTCATTCGTTATTTTCGTTTTTCTTTTTCTTTTTTTCCGTTTCATTTTACACGGATGTCCAGCCACGTGTGACGCGGGGACACGCGCGCGCGTCCTCGTTCAACATCTGGCTGAAATCTCGTTGATCTTCTCCACTTTTCCAATTCAGTTACCAATACGCCATCAATCGTTCTCGCCGATCGTAATATCTAAATATGTATCACTGGAAAGCGTGATCTTCTTTCTATCTCTCTCTCTCTCTCTTTCTTAATTAATTACATTACGCTGCACACCGATCATCCCCTGACTCACTTACTTTCTCTCTCGCCTCTTCGAATTATTTATTTTTTTTTTTTTTTTT
>NW_025108971.1:0-2345 GCF_011392965.1 Frieseomelitta varia
AAACAACTAAAATTAATTACGGAGTTATTATTTATTTATAGTATTGTGATATAAATATAAATTATCATAATCACTATAAGTACTTCATAGGACCAAGGGATGCTTTCCTCACCTTATTTTCGCATATTTTTTTTTTATATGGGGGTTTAGCATCGCATCGACTACGAGGTCTTTAGCGACGTGTCAAAATTGACTCTTTATAACTGGTCTAGCAGTTGGATCTCCTTTAGGTAGTTAATAACGTTTTTTTTTTTTTTTCTGTTTCTGGCAGGTTAGAACGATGTTTTGGTTTAATCCATATTTACTTCTTATGCTTCGGTAATTTCTGCATTCATGTAGCAAGTGCTGGGTGGTGATTTAGGCTGCAGGAAGGTGGCTCTATTTTGGTTAGAAGGTATTCGTGTGTGATCTTGGAGTGTCCGATTCGAAACCTGGTCATTCTTTGTTTTCTGCTTAGATTGTTGTTTGGTATTTTTTGATAGAAATGGTGTGCTATGTCGTGTATTTTGGTTCTATTCGTCGTAGTCCAAATTCTGTTCCAATTCTTCTCTTTCCGCTTTGGTCGTTGAAGCTAGTAGGTCTTGGTGTGGGATTGGGATGTTGGTTTCTTTCGTTTGGTTTCGACTGTTGCCTCTTTGGCTAAGGAGGCTTGTTCGTTTCCTTCGATTCCCTGGTGTGACAGGATCCAGGTGATTATTATTTATTTATGCTCGTTAGTAAGTTCGGTACACGTTTCCTGAATCATTTGTATGACTTCGTTCTTTTTTGTTGCTGTTGATGTTTGTTGTCGCGTTTATTGCAGTCAAGGAATCTGTATAGATTACCGCTGATTGATATTTGTTTTCTTGGTTGTGCCTTGGTTGTGCTTCAAGTATAATTTCGAATATTTATTGGCCTTTGTACGGTACAATACGAGGTACCTATCCTATATTGTAAATTAGTTTCTTTCAGACAACCAGTGTCAGTCCTTTTTCCTATTTGTTTTGTTGCAGCCACCAGTATTTTTTCTGAGTTGTATTTGACTTTCGTATCACGGTCTGTTACTCTGTATTTGAATTGGATTTTCGGGTCGTTTGATACGGTATTGTTTTATTGTAAGTTTTCCTATTGTAGTGATAAACAATTGGGCGATTTTCGCTATTTTGTATGTGCGATATCTAGACATATATAAATGATTCCGGTGATGTGTAGCCTGTGTGTTTCGTTCTCTTCGTAGTATTGCGGATTGGGATAGACTGAGTGGAATATTAAGCTGTTGCTGTGGATGGCCTCCAGCTGCTCCATCCGCGGGAGGAAAAAGCGTCTTTCGTTACGCCAGGCAAGCTCGAGAGAAGTCGCTTCGTTTCGAACGAAACAAGAAACGAAGAACAGCTTCGTCGTTATTGCTTTCGTCTTTCCTTATTTACACAGCCGGCCCCTCGAGAGCTTCATTCTCCTCGCGAGAACTGATAGCGAGAAAAACGGCATTCGGAGACAAGTTCCATCCTTGTTCCCCGCAGTGGCCCTGTTTTTTTTTTTTTTTTTTTTTTTTTTTTTATCCCCGATCACCAGCGTGAGAGAAACCGGGGCAACAAGTTGGCCAAGGAAAGGACAAGTCTCTCTCGGGATTTCGAAAGTTAGATTAGCGTCTAGTTGGTGATTACTTTCGATAGCGAAGCGATAGGCTACGAAGAAGCAACCGATCTCGCGATTTCGCGATGTTTCTCGCGAAATGAATACCGATTGGCGAAGGAATCTTGAATCCTGACTCGATTTCTCGTCTCACCGACGAATCGTTTCATCGACAAACACTTTATCAACACGATCTCATCGACACGCCTTGAGATTTTCATCCTTTTTCATCCTTTGAAACATTCTGTCTTTGTGAAAGCATTAGCACGCAACTCGCACGTATATAACGATTATGTATATATAACGATTGTGTTTTTCACGAAAGCTCCACAAAGTTCAATTTATGTAGTTTAAATTAAAGTAAAAATTAAAGCGATATTAAGTTATTAAATTTATGTTTGTAACAATGGTGTTTGATTAATACAGCAGAGTAAAGTGACTTGACGATAAGTTGTGGTTTGTCATGTTATTTACATCGCCGTTTTTCTCATACTAATTTATGTAGTAGATTAAAGTTGTTACAGTCGAAACAGTCGTAAATGTAACAGTTGAACAATTCGTCAGGCACACAGTAAAAAGAGTATCATGACAATAATTATACAGTGTTTCTACGTCAATGATATTAATAACAATCGTTAGTTAGTCAGGCACATAGTAAAAAGAGTATCATGACAATAATTATATAGTGTTTCTACGTCAATAATATTAATAATAATCGTTAGTTAGTCAGGCAC
>NW_025108972.1:0-22835 GCF_011392965.1 Frieseomelitta varia
TTCTCCGACATCTGCTATCCGCTAATATAAATAAAATAAAATAAAAAACTGATAAAAAAGCTAATAAAAATAAACAAAGTGCACGTGTATAAGCGTCGTTAAATTTACTATCGGCAGCTTTATGAAAACATTTAATCATTGTCTCCTTTTCCTTTTCTAATATATTACTATTTTATTTACCGGTATTATATCGGATTCATACCGGTATTATACTGAAACACATCTACCTTAACATCGTTATAACGGTATTCGCACTATTTCGGTTTCATCAAACCGAAATCGAATAATAACCTAAAAATACCGGTATTTTACCAGTATCCGTAATATCGATTCGGTCTCTGTTTGAAGGAGCAAAGGAACTTGACGGATAACTTAATATGTAAGGATATATAAAATATCTAGAATATGTGATACATTGTAGTGTGTAGTTATGATATTTTGATTTAATTATTATTACTGGATATTATAACTTAATTTGTAATCAATGTTAATATTATTGTTATTAATTGATAATAATTAATACTAGTGTTCAATATAATAATTGATTATAATTAATATTACAACTAAATATTACAATTTAGCAAATAATTTAATTTGATTTAATTATTGCTTAAATTAAAGCACCAACCTTTCTATCTGTTAAGTATTGTTAATTCCTCTTTAATCAGTCTTTGAATACATCGATTTAACTAGCAATCAAAATAGGGAGCAACGACCTTTCTTTATTTCTCTAACCCTAATCCTTGCCTCGTTGAAGCCTATATCCGTCTGACAAGGTTTGTAATAATCGTGAGCTAAGAGAAACAGCAACAAAATTCTGCAAATTTGAGAACAGCGTCAACGACATAATTAACTGAAGACATAAGAATCTACGTTTCATCTCGACACGTGCCAAGAAGATGACACAACCTTGAAGAATTGCTTTATTTAGAAAAAGCAACGATTCCTTTCATTTATTCAATGAAAGAAAGATATAATGAGCTGTAAGCGCAATATTTTGAATATTCCATACTGATAGCATTCTGTACATTTTTGTATCATAGAATTTTTTATGCATGTAAGTAATTATCAGATGCTCAAAGGTCAATATTTATCTCGCACGTAAATTAATAAGTATATCTACGTACGTAATTCTGTGTGACATATGAATTATTCAAAGGCTGAGCTAATCATCAATTTAATGATTAATTCAATTTTTCAAATACCAATTTGATTAGTTAACTTCATTTTCTTGAAAGTCTGTTCGTTTTAAATACCAGAATACCAGAATGAATAATGATTCGATCAATATTTGAAATACCAAAATAACAATTTACAGTTTCTTAGATTTTCTCCGTTTTTAATACTAGAATATATCGAGTGTAGAAATTAATTCGATGCCTGTACATAAACTTGTCATTTTTTTTTTTTTTAATTTTGCAATCATTCTTTGTTGCAGGAGAAGTTCTTCTTGCGCTTGAGAGAAGTTATCATTTAATGATTATTCAAATTTTTCGAATTTTCAATTTTCAAGATGTTCTTGGTGAATGAATGAAAAAAGAATATATCTTTTTGCATCATGATTCAGAAATGTGTATTATTATATTGTAGAATTTCATACGAAGGCACCGTATTAATTTCTATACTTAATATAATATTTTTTTGTAATATTTTGTGTATCTTTAAATTTCTCATAAAAGTATAAAAATTCACAATCTATTAATAATAATACCAAAAAGGAAAACCAGAAATAAATTGTAACTGGCATGTAGAAATTACATTATTATTCGATCGGGGGAAATTTCTTCATTTTGCAATATTTCCTTGGAATATTTCTATGCCATGCGCGTCTGCCTTTTATCAATCGAATTTCTTGTCGAAGAAAAAAACGAGATGTTCGTGACTGTATGACGAAATTTTGGCGAACAGTCGCCGACGAAAAATTTTCCTCGCCGGAGTTACGCAATTTCACCATCTGTAATTTGTCCTTCGCGACGATACGTGGCAAGCATGCGAATTTCCGTGTAAAGAAATAGTGCGAATTTAATGAGAACGTGCTCGTACGATAAGAACGAAGAGCAACGACGTGACGAATTCTCGAAACCTCGGTGCAGAGGAACGAAAAAGGACAAACAGACGTGTCTATCGCGTTTTATCAGCGATAACTTGGAAAAGGAATGATTTCTCTTTTTTTTTTAAATATCAGTTCTACGGAAACACCGGCTAGAAAATTAGCAAATGTAAATAATACATCACGCGTAATTAATGTGACAAATTGCATGTAATTTTCACACGTATATTTCGCAAGTGATTGGATAAATCGTTTTGGGCTTGTCATTTAATTGTAAGTAATCATAAGTGATTGATTTGTGCTACGAAGTAGAATAAAAAAGAAATAATGACTTGGATGTTAGATTAATATTTAATAATACGATTAAGCGGCATTAATTTGTGTATTTTTAAATAACTTTATGTGTCTAGCGTGCAACGTAGAAGGAACGAAGAAAAAAGAAGACATGATTATCATAATATTTGCGAATGACATTACCATAATAATGTACGAAGCACAAATGTGCAATTATGCAATATGCAATGACATGTCGTTAATAACACAAAGTTCTCGACGTGAATGATCGTCACAGAATTTTTTCATACAAAATCGACTATAAAGAATTCATAACAATTCTGCAATTTCTCTCCTACTTTTTACTTCCTTCTCTTTCGTTTAAAAGCAATGAAATGAAATTCATCTTCCTTTGCTTCCATGTAATTTTTATTCAAATTATCTTCCAAAAATAAACAGACATCGCAAATACAGTTGAAAACCTCCTTGAATCGCCAAAGATAAAAATTCCATCGAAGTTTTACAATTTGTGAAAAGGAAGAAAAAGTAATTCGTAATATTTGCTTCAATTTATTTTCTGTTCATTGTAAATATTAACTTTAATAACTAACTGGAAATAATTTCGAATGTCTTTATAGCTTGATATTAATATTAATTCTCTAGCTTGTTCTGAATGATAAAAATAAAATAGAAACATCGAATGGAAATTAATACACGTGTGCTTTTAACTTGACTCAAACTTATTAATATTAATATTCGTATTATTAATACAAAATAGGTATTTTTATTATATAAATTGGAATTCATAAAATCCTATAATATAATTTGCACTCAGTTTTTTCACTCTTATCAATCCCCATCGTCTCAAAATAAAAGAAAAGACAAGGAAAACAACTTTTTTATTCCAGTTTTCTTTATATTCAACAAAATTCCGCGAAATCTACGCTGACGGCCGTGATAAGATAAGAAAAAAAGCGAATGTACTTACATAAATTTCTAATCAGCGGTTAAGCCTCAGTATTAACGATGACTAATATTCGGTCGGCGTTCTTCAATTGCATGTATAATCAGTTCTTTACAAATATTGAGGAGTCGCGATCGAGACGATAATGTTTACAAGTGTCGTTGCTCGTTATCTCTGATGATTACGCTTAATATCCGCAATTAAATATTACGTTCAAAAAGGAAAAAAGGTCAAAAACAACGCAGACAGCGTTCCTCGTGCGAATTACGTAAACGTGTATCAATTTGTCTAATGACACGCGACTCGAATCCACGAAATCTTGTCGTTGATCTTTGATCATGGATCAAACCGTCACGATAATTTACTCATTGACGTCTATCGATTACAAAATCCCTGATTGTGAGAAGACCTTCTTCCGATCAATGTTGACCGGATGTACGCAACACTGCTACTTTTTAAGCAATTCTTAAGTGATTAATTAGTAATTTGATTGTGAGCCTTAATTTAAAACTTTTTGTTATCTGTTTAATGTCTTGATTATTGCGTTACTACTTGAATAAAAATAGCTTGGAGGGAAGTTATTTGCTAAAAATTTGCTACTCTTTAAGTAATTTTTGAAGTACAAGTTTTAATATCTGTTAATTCATAAAACTTGGTTACAGTATTATCGTTGTTACGTTATATTAAATGGGAATACTTTTCGGGAAAATTATTTGCGAAATGTTCACTTTTCAAATAATTTTTAGCAATGACTCAGATTTATGTACTCTTTGATAGACATTTGTTAATTCGCAAAACGTTACTGTAAATAGAAATAGTTTCCAAAAGGAAATAATGCTGTTACTTTTTAAATAATTAAAATACACTTCATTTCTCTCTTTTATCATTATATATACTAGCAGGAAATCTCTTTAATCACCATTGCTAAAAATTGCTACTTCCTGCGTAATCTTTAAGCAATGAATTAATGTTCATTTCACTTTTTTGTTGGATGTAATAATTTTTTAAATATCTGAATTTCCTACTCAGAATCCATTTTGTGGAAGTTGGTCAATTTCATGAATATTACAAAATTGAAAGGAAAGTAAGCAAATATATTTAAAATCCTATAGATATCGATATTTTTTGAAGAATGTAATAAGCACAACAATTGTAATCATCGAAAGAGCAATTTACAAACGATATAAGGTTAGATAAAGCATCGTATCTTCTATTATAATATAATTTGACTGAATAATAATTTTTAATTAATTTAAGTAGTATAATAACGATAATGAGATTAAGTAATTCATTTATTATTTATTTCTTACAATTTATTTCTATTATTAAATGATAATATTGTATAATGTAATTACATTAATATGATAATATTGATAATATAATTACATTAATTTTGTATATTTTAAATGAATCATACAATTTAAATTTCCTGTAAATACATAAACGTCTAATCTATAATTATTCCCTCGTATGAAAAATTTGAAAATCAATTTGTTTACGATTACTAGTTATATTTAGCGAATATAGCAAACAAAGCGTTAAAAGTGCAGATATAAATAACCAGATCTCAACGAAAGATAATCGTGTAATTTTTCGTTCGCCCACATATTTCGATAGGAAAATACGATAGAAAAAGACGTAGATAAAAGTCCAAGTTTCGCACAAACACAAACAAGGAAACTTTGGCAAGAAATTAGAAAATTGCCAAGTTCGTCGAATGTACTTCTCTAAAGAGATAAAAATTGTTTAAGACATTCTGGAAGAACTGGTTTTGTATTTTGACGTCGTATTTTGATGAATTCGGTTTTGCTATACGCTTATCTAACAAATTCATACAGACGGAGTTTTAATTCTAATACGTGTATGGACACATACTTTTTATAGCCACTGTGTACATATATGTCTCGGTCTCCAAAACTCGGGGGCCCGTACTAATGACCGAATTTTATGACGTCACTGCATACATATACACATGGATACACACCGCCTCCGCTGACAATCACGTGAACAGAGTGTGAATACGAGCGGATGCTTCGCGGTCTGCGCTCCTATAATAATCACCCATGTGATTTTTCTGTCTCTTCCACCTAGCCGCGTGCTACTGTTGCGTCAGAGATCAATGAATCGTTGCATAAGGTCCGCGTTTATTGACTGCAGAGCCCCCGCTAATCTCTCGTAGACTGTAGACTAACGCATTTTTCCTTCGGTGGCGCTCGAACTTGTGATAATAGACGAGTAAAATAGTTGACTCGTTCAAACACTCGATAACTTCAAGTTTATGCGTAGAACCCATTAGTTTGGCGAATCGCGACAAAAGTGCGGACGATTAGCACCTGAGAAGCTTCTCCAAGCATAGTTCAAAGTGTCCCCTTTTTAAGAGAGACGCGCGAAATAAGTTTCAAAGTTTCGTGGAAAAATTAATAGACTAAGTCTTATCTTAATACTGGCTAATGTCATCTAAAATTTCAATATTTCAAACAAACACGTTTGACGCGGACTTTGTACCGGCTCGGAGGCTAAACTCTGATACAATTTTTGAGTTTTGCAGGCCACCGAGCGACCCGTGGCTTTCACTCACGAGGACACGTGCTAGGCCGTCTTGTTTTCATCATGATCACGTGCCGGTATTCTAACTCGAATCAGCCTTACCGATTTACCAGTTAAAAAGAACGAACGGTTGAACTTCGCTCGACTTGCTTCAGAAACAACTTACCTGAACTTCATCAGTTTAAATATCTCCTTACCCAAGGGAGACCCAAACAAATCTCATATCTCCCCCTTAATTAGTGGATTAAGTATTGTATCACGCAGACCAAAGATCCCAAACCTTGACACAACGACAGATCCCTCTGTCCTTCGAGATCGTTCGAAGGGCCAAGAGAATTTCGAAAAATCACGAAAAGAGCTCGTGATGTACGTTTACGTGACTAGTCTCGCGTTTCCGTTAGCTAGCCCTTTTTGTTCCTCCGCAGTTGTTTTATTTCCCAGCAATTGGTCGGGGAACCTTTAGACCCGAAGTGAGCGACCAATCAGCTGGTGAGACGACCAGACGTTACCTCGAAGGAAACGTGAGGTCGCCACTCGTGCTCGCTCCAATGTAGCCTTGCTGCTCCGACTGGCGAGCATAGTCGTTGTTTGTGTTTTATCGTGTCAGGAACGAGCCAGAGGAGTAGTGTCTCTGACCGGCTTCAGTCGATCTGTAACCCCTTTCGACGAAAGGGAACGACTCTTCGACTCTCGCGTTCAACAACCGGCGTTATCGATTTTCTCGAGGGTTGTAGAAGCCGCGGCACCGAAGAATGGACATATTCCGCGAATTCCCAATCGTTTTGAATCTGTACAAGAAATACAGTTAGACGAGTCGTGGGACGAGAGACCGGTGAGAAGAATCGAGAGAATCGAGCTGCTTGTACGGGCAGTGACGACGAGCATCTAATCTCAGTGTAGTTATCACCAGGACCCTATCAGGTGAGCTAATAAAAGTAGAACTTTCCAGTATAATTCCCCGTCGTTCGATGATTCAAGTACGGTCAATTGACCTCATGGTCGGCGACAATCACGCACCGCTTCCGCTCTTTGTAATTATGTTATCCGTACATTGTATTAAGTATCAGTCGAGTAGTCTTTTCTATCCCTCGTGTTTATCTCGTTTCTGTCGATATATATCTTCTCGTAAATCTATCCCGCGAGCAATCTTCTCGTTAAAAGGCGGAAGATTCCCTGAATTTGAATCACCGATTGGAGATCGAGTTCGGTGTGAAGATTGTCAACGTTCGTGTTCGATAAGGGAATTAGTTATAGATATGTAGATAGGGATCTGCGCATTAGTTTTGAGAAATTTGAGCACGATGTGACCGGCGTTCGCTGTCCCCTAGAGGGAGGCTCGCGTTTACTGACTCTCCACGCCTACACGGTCAATTTACGATGATGAGACGCGCGCGGGATTTAGATGGGAGGATATATGTATTACGATCAGTCAAATAGTCTGCGAGAGTTCCATAAAGCTTGTGTCGTTGCAAAGTTTTCAGTTGTTCAGCGAACACGCGTACACGCGCAACTCCTCGTGCTTTCTTTCTCACCGCATCTCCATCTTTGAAATTTCGGCTGGAAGATACGGTGACACGGTTCTAAGAATAAAACTAATACCAAAAGACAAATAAGTATTAGATTGTTATAATAAGTTTGTTCTTCTTCGAAAAAGAGCGTCAGGAGTTTCTTTAAAAGAGCGTCTAACATTGTACATTTATACAAGATCTATTTAGTAAATAATGTACGTACTGTTTTGTTCTATTATTCTTTGCAACAGTTGAGTAAATTTTACCACATCAGTTTTGTTCTTTTAACGAAAAAATTTCAATGTTTGCATTAGTTGAGCAATCGTAACCTCAGTTTTGGAGCTTTTATTTTTTTTTTTTTTTTTTCAAAAAATGTCAATATTCTTGTTGCGATATTTAAGTAGGTAATTTTAGCTCATCACTTTTGGAGTTTACTCTTTTTTCTAGAAAATTCTAATCCACGTGTTTTCAATACTAAAATTAAAATTAAGTAAATATGAATGAATATTTATACAATCTAATATAAAGCTTGTTGTTGCAAGGAATAGGAAAAATATAAAAAAAAATATAATATAAAAAAAGAACACAGGAGCTGAAGAGCAATTAAAAATTAATCTTGATTTTAATAGTTCTGGTTAAGCATTGATGCAAAATTATATCTTTTCGTATTGCGTTTTCTAATACAATTTGTGATTATGAATGGAAATTCCAAGGATTTGGTTAATATTTCTTTCATTATTATTTCATCATTTGGATTCTATAATTTTGCGAAATTAAAGAAATCGAATTACATAATTCCATTATATAAATGATAAACCATTGCTCGGTCGTCAATGAATCAACTTAGTGTTATCAACACATCAAAAATCTACATTTAAGTTGTATTCATTGAAAGAGAAAGAATTTCGTATTTACAAGTTTCCTAATCTAAACCGTAATACGAAGAACTTTGACTTTATAAAGACTGAACTTCCAAACCTATTTTTAATTTATTGAATAATTTTGAGTTGTTTTTTGCAAACTAGACAATCTAAACGAAAGAAATAATAAAATGAAAAATATCCATTGTATCTTTGGAATTTCCTTTCACAATTACTCCATTGAAAATTAAAATTAAAACATAAATTGATTTCAAAAAGGAAATTGCAAATTGATTATCACGTGTTAGTGTTAGCCCTTAATGGATTAAAATAAACGATCGGTCGAGAGGTTCGTGAAAGAAGCAGTTCACAGTTTTAATCTCGGGGTCGCAAGGGCTATCAGGTCATGATATTTTTTTTCTTGTTTCTACCACGCTTCGACAAAGTCGAAGGTCTGTTTCTTCAACACGAATCGAAAAGCTTTTTCGTGATTTTTTTAGTAGCCCGGTGCTGCTCGATTATATTATCGTTCATCACACGAGACTCCTCACTTAATATTTTCGGAAGAATTCGGTCTTCGTCGAACCGGCGAAAAATGATAAAATAATTGTCATTTTTTTCAGAGGAAAACAACTATTGTGCAAATAACAATCGAAACGTCAGATAGCTCAAGGAAAAATTCGGACGATTATTTACGATCATCGTTTCTACCATTGCGATAAGCAAAATGACCAAAGTGTCGGGAATGATGAAAAAGAAAGACGTTGGCAAACAGACTCTGGTACGACGTATGTCTAACATGTTGAGAGGTAAGGGAATATAATTTGACTAATAACTGATCATTATATGCAACTCATCCGAACACGACAACTACCAACGACTGAAGTACACTTGCGTTAGAGAAATTAAAATACAAACTTTACATTATAACAAAAAATACAATTACATATTGTACAATAGAAATTAATATAAAATATTGAAGTGTATAATAGAAATATTACGACGCAATGAAAAAGTTCAAAAAATATTAGTTATTATACAACGAGAGAACACGAGATTACACAACGGAGGGTTCGGAAGCATACAAATACACTTTTATTGAAATCTTCAATTTGTAGATTAGTCACTATTGACAACTACAGTTACACTATAATATGATCATTATTATAGGTTGTTCCATTGAAATTCGGACAGAAGAAAAGTATATTTTTAACGATCTCGCAAATTTATCAAATTTACTGTTCTATTTTCTAGTGCTAAAATAATAATGAATTAATAATTATATACTGTCTTATATCAATTGATAATTATATCTCGTTATATCTCTCGACAGATGGAAGTAACAGCGAGCCACCAATGCTGTTTCGTCACACCTCGATGCAGAAGATCCGCCATTGCTGCCAGAACCTCAATCTCTTCCCGTATCTGCTCTACTCTTTCAAAAATTCAAAGTCACACCCGATCGCTCGCAAGCTGCACTATTGCCTCGGCCAGTTCATCCAGCTGATCACCGCAAAAATCTACTTCGTGTACAGAAGCTTTCGACAGTCGTTACTGTGCGACATTCATGCGAAAGAGCTGCAAGCGGCAGAGCCACCGAAGATCACCGAATCTGTCAGTAAATTGACACCGAGATTCCGAACGATCAGGCAAAATCAGAAGCCTAAACAGAGAAGACGCCTGTTCCTGACACTGGCCGTATACTTCGCCCCGTTGTTGTTGCTTTTCCAACTGATCGGACTGTTCAGCGTGATGGTGTTTGGAAAATACACGCCCGGCTTCATCTTCCTCATGTCCGCCCTGTTTTTCCTCGGATACATCTCGCTCAAAATCCTCTTCCACGAGACTGCCAAGGAGAGGCGCAGATGCACGAAGATCGCAATTGACGAATGATCATCTTCCGCCAGTCGTTACCTATCTCAGCCACCACTCAAACGATCAGACTGTTCATCGGATAAATGAACTTGGCCTCCTTCACAGTTGTCCATTTGTCGCATTTGATTACTTAAACGACGCGATAGATCAGATAGAGCTTACATATTCCGTATATTCGCGCGATGCTAGCATTGTTCACGCTCATTCATAATCTCTTTCATTTCTACTATCTATGCCTCTGATAATGCATCCATGTATATATGTATGTTAATCGTTCTTTCTCACCATCAATGGTTTTGTTAGTTACTACGTTAGGATCGATAGAATCAATTGTATCATACGTTCTATGATACTTCTCTTCTTCTTTTTTTCTTTTGTACTTTATTATCATCGGACTGACAAATACACTATAATAATCGTACATAGCGCGTGAGCGTAGGCATTGCAACATTAGAGGATCGAAAAGTTCGTGACGATTTTACTCAAGAGGAAGTTTGTACGCATTTTTCTTTTTTCTGTTTTTTCCATTATCAAAATAAGCATAACTGTAGTTCTTCCTTTGATTTTCCGTTTTTTTTTTTTTTTTTTTACTTCTTACTATCTTCTCCAGTATGAACGTTTACCTAAGCATTTTAAACGCTGCTTATTAATTGAAGTGCAATTTACGAGTTACCTGGATAGTGTATCGCGATTCACTTTATCCTCTACAGCAGAAGACTGAGAATCGTTTTAACATTGTTGTATATAAATGAAAGCAAGAAAATAAGATATATATGTATAAATATATATTACGCGTGAAAAGGAGAGTAATATTAAAATATACATTGTACATGTATGTATGTGCGGGAAGATAAAATTATGTTATTCTATATCGTTAAGATAATTATCAACTCGTCGTTCGTCGAAACGATTTGGCCTGTCCATTGGAACGAGTTAGGCTAATCTGTGATTGAAGTGGAACCAAGTGTGTTTTTCACGGCTATTCGCTGTTCTACTTACTTAAGTACGATAAGAAAATGTGTAACTTTGATCTTTTCTCGTTTTTTTTCCTTTTTTTTTTTTTTAAATATACGTCACATCTTACATAACACGGTTGTACTTTCTCCTTTACTCATTAATACTGTACGCGGCGCGTTTAATATTCATTGTTATCAATGAAGCAAGAGTAAAACGAACAAACAGAGGTATATGAAGACACTAACCAGACTGCTATATCGATTTCCAGCATTGTTGCCATAAGCTACCGATTCCATGTTAGTAGCGTGTGCTATCACACAGGCAACATAACTCTGTTCGTGCACGCTGTGAAACAGATGTGCATACGGTCCTAAAAGAAAGAAACATTTGCCAATTAGTTTTATGATTGCTTGTTAATTCCTCACGTGTAATTTGTGAATCTATATACAGGCAATTCCGACAATGTACTCAACACTTTTACTTTACACTTCAACGCATTTAAAATGCATGCATAAGTATGTATAGCTTTACGTTTCGTATTTTTGTTATAACTTTTTAATAAAGAATTTACACGCTCTTTGCTAAATTTTAATATATATTTGCCAGATTACACTGGCAATGTTTGAATTGCATAAATACTTTGAATACTTGCCCAAAGCATAGACAGCAACATCACCTCCTCCATGATAAGCTTCGTCGGTTATGATAGTTGCTTGTTGACTGTAGATGAATGCTGTCGTATCTTCATCTGAAGGATCTATTCTCTTATTATTCTTGTAGGCCATGTTATTTGGCCCACCTGTGCTGTAAGTCAGCGTTGTATACGGGATTCCATCGTGCTTGGACTTCTGAGCTATGCCTACGAGACGAATTATTAACTAGCATTAAAGTTTCACTATTAACACACTGATGTCGATTTTAAAATATACTCAGCAATTTTAAAAAATACTAAACGAGATATTTCGGCAAGGCAATTTTAATAGGAAAATACGGTCTCGTTTTCTGACGTCAATCTGTTCATTCATATTTAATGTTTGATTGAATTTTCATTTTTAAATGTGATTAAATATAGAGATGTAATTAATTTTAACGAATAAAGATACTCGTAATATCTTTAAAACAATCAGTACAAAATTGCAATCGAAATTCACACGTTTTTTCTACAAATTTAGCAAACAGGATTAAGCAGAAAATGATTATAAAGAAATTTTACCTAGAATGTTTGAACCTCTATCGCTGTATCCATTAAAGCTCAAGGAATGAGTATGATCGCTAGTTACAATAATAAGAGTATCTTGCGTGTTAACCATCCTTAAGGTTGCGTTAATAGCGTCTGAGAATCTGACGGTTTCTAATAACGCTTGTGCAGCGTGGCCACGATGATGAGCATAATCGATGAGTCCTCCCTCAACCTAAAAATTATTTATTTGCAATATTTCTCAATTATTTTATATTATCAAACTCTACTTTTCAATATTGGAATTTAATGTAACGTAAATTTTATAATTTCATGAAGGTTTTTCTAATTATAATACGTATAAAAATACCACAAGAAGATAGCCCTCTTTCGACTTCTGCAAGATCTTCAATGCAGTTACAGTCATTTCTTCGAGACTCGGCTGTCCTTTGGGACCTTTCTCTCTGTTCCAATCCATACTAATATGACCATTCGCAAAGAGACCCAGCAAATAATCCACTTCATCCGTATTCACTCGAGACAATTCTTCATTATTTTGAACAACTTCGAAAGACAATTTCCTAAAAGTTTTGTCTTGCTTCCAATATTCGATCAAGTCCCTACCATCTTCTCTATGACCAGCCCAAGTGTCAATGGGATCGAATTCAGTACCCATAGCATTGGATTTTAACATTTGTCTACCTCCACCCATGATTACCTAAATTAAAAATATTTCTAATTAATTCATATCTCATCGTTTTATTTTTTCCTCTTGTTGCTGAATGTTTTATAGAATTGAATTGAAACAAACGACGAAGTGTATACTTAACAATCTTTCAAACTGATGTGAAACATTCATTCAATCAGGATATATTATAGTTTACCTTGATATTTTTTCCTGGCAGGTCCTCTACCAATTGTCTGGCGATGTCTTTGCACTTTTCTGCAGTCTTCGGCATCTTCGACTCGCATTCCCATTTTCTGTTCGGGCTGTGTGCATATAAGGGTGCTGGAGTCGCGTGAGTCACCCTGGTGGTCGTCACGAACCCTGTAAATGATGGTTTAATGTCTCTATTATAAGGTACTGTATGAGAATACATCATTTATAATACTTGTCATTTAATTCGAAATCTTCGTTGTTCCATTACATTCTTACTCGTCAATTTATTATTTTATTATATTATCTTCACGTTAGAAAAATAATTATTTTCTAAATTAGTTATTTAGGATTATTTCATTATTTTGATTTACAAAGAATCTTGAGATTATTAATGAATGACTTATTGATTTTTCTGTGATCTGAAAAATTATTTAATCTTTGCTATCTGAAATATATATTTTGTTGAGGAAAATTAGTACAAGATTCATTAGAAAATCCTTTATGAATGCTTCGTCATTAAGAAATTAATTTAAAAATATCTTACTCCAGTCTTTTGTAAATTCTAGAAGCACGATTTATACTCCAATGTTTATATGTGTTATATCTACCTGTATCTTTACCAAACGCCTGTGCCCACGAGATGATAGAGTCCACGTGGTAACTAGTATTTAAGCTCGCAGAGCAATTATCTATTGCTACATTCGCATCTACGCCAACCACGTTGTAATTCGTCTTCACTCCGCCGAATAATGCCGTTGCTGTTGAAGCTGAATCTGGTACTTGTTTGTCAGTATTGTACGTCTACTTTAACAATCTTAATATTAGTTTATTATTGTAGAAGAATTTTTTATTATATAAAATATATTTTATATTATGGGATTTTCTATATGTAAGATGTATTTTCTATATTTCTTATATTCTACTAAATATCCTATATCCTATAATCTCCTATGATTATATTTTTATACAAGAACTTTTTATATTAATATCTTCTATAATTATATGACTATACAGGAGAATATTCTATCTATAGAATATATTCTGTATTATGCAATATTCCATACATAAAATATATCAAGTCATAGAATCATTTTACGCGAGTTATACACGAGTAATTATACAAGACAGAAAATATTCTATATCAGTAGCCTCAATAATTACGTATTTACAGAAGATTTTTCTACGTATATCATGTATTCTATAATATACAAGCTTCCATATACAGAATATATTAATTCACAAAATCATAGGGGACATATAGACCTTAAGAATTCCTATGTGAGGGAAACTCTCCCAAGCCAGACGGCTGGTCTCACCAGCACGGAATATTCTACTGGCGGTAATGGTATCGGAGCTCATGCCGTCACCCACGAAAATGATCACATTCTTTGCTCTGTTCGTGATAAATCTGTACGACAGAGCATCCTCCAGTTCGTCGGTAGCTAATTTCCGCCAATGTTTAATATCTAATAACACCGCGTAACGAAATAAAAGTTAATTAATAATGAAAATAGCAAATCGAGTCTTTCAATTTCTCGACGATATATATATATATATATATATATATATATATATATATATATATATATATATTCAAATATGCGCGTTACATACGTAAACACGTGTGCGTTGTATACCGATAAGCTAATGGAACGGATATTCAATTTATGTATAATTTATAACGACTGTAAGTAGAAGTTTATATTCTGATTAAAGAATAGAAACGCACATGAGAATTATTTTAAACGCTCAATGAGATCAGCGAGTATATAGAGAATACTAAAGAGAAGTATATGTTATTGGTATTACGTTATCGTCGAAGGGAATTGAATGGTTTGCTGACGATAGCGGAGAATCATTGACGATTACAGAATATATACATGCACGAACCGATGAGATTTTGTATACCTTCTTTCAACGTGGCTCGAGCGATTCCAAGGAGAAACGACAAGGTGATACACAATGTGATAAGCCTCATGTTTAACGTAACTGTGCGATACATTTATATGATCGTTTCGTGTCCCGTCACGATGTTAATAGATGTTCGCGTTAAATGCGACTAAATGGAAGAGTAATACAAATAATTATCTCGTTAAATTCGAGCTGTAACGCTCCCTATAGTGAAACAGGCTGCATTAAGTCGACAATGCAGATTTCTGTTTTGATTTTTGGAGCAATTATGATCTAGAATATAGATCGTGGATCAAGAGTAATGGACGAGACAAGAATCAAACAAATTTGTAGGTTTCCAATTTTTTTCGTGAGCATTCTATAAGTCTGAATAAGAGAATAATGATGTAATGTTGTAGCAAAATAAACGTAAATATTTTATTACGAAGCTGTGAGCAAATATTGAATGGAGCGATAGTAATGAATTAATAATTCATGACATCGATGAATTCACAGGGAAATAAATTTGTTTTATCTATTAAATATTGTAACATCTACTTTAGATATTTTCAGACGTTTACATTAAATGTATTTTACTTTCAATTTTTAATTAAATCAATTAAACGTAACACATTTCAATTCTGGGTAGATATGAAATGCATGGATAACATAAAACAGAAGTAATTGTGTGAAATACTTCGAATCATTAAATAAAATTCTCAAAAAATATAAAATGAAATTGTGCATAATACAGCAAAGAAAATATTGTCGTGCACAATTTTTCATATTTTGTAATATAAAATCAATTGTTAAGCACATATTTTATCTTATAACTTTGTAACATATTATAGCATAATAAATAATTTCATTTAATAAATTGTTTCTTATTTTTATCAATAAAATTATATTCCTACGATTTCTTTGGAAAAATGATTTTTTTTTTAAGACTGGTATAACTAAAAAACCGAGAAGGATTGGCTAACATTCACTGTAACATTTTATTTGATTTTTGTTCATATTCATCGTCTGTTCGTACAGATCGTAACACATCGCGTAATACAATCCTTATAGAGCTATTTTTCTCCTCTTCTCGCGTGTCTCACATCTTCAACGAAACTATGAAAAACGTAGAATCGATAAAATCTACCATTTCAAACGTCCGCTCACTCTTTCATTCCTCTTACCTATCACCAACGTTTGTTTCTACTTAAAAAAGAAAACACACAGTAAAAAAGAAATCAGATTGCTCTACAAATCTAACATAATTATCGAACATTCTCTATCCGTCTTCACGCGTTCAAAACGATTAACACTATCCATTAAAGGATCCACGAAGAAGCGAAGTCCTATTACATCATAAAGTTTAATCAACCTTATTATAATTAATTATACAAGTTTGTAAATTTTGATTTTTCAATGTAGAATCAGCTTCTCGACACGATGAACGCTTCTGAAAGAAATGAAGAACTATCTACTGAAATGAATAAATCACAATTTACTCTTAACCCTCTATAGGCAATCTGGATCGTTAAAGATGCATAATTTCATTCACGAATTTTTCGACGGGAATTTTTATTCTTCGTTTTAAAAATCTTTTAAATATTTGATTAATTTTTCAACTAAAACTCTATTAATTACTCAGGAATGATGTCTAAATTTTATAATTATTAGACTATGGATTTTTATGCATTTATGAATAATTTTAGGATACAAAAATCAATAGGATGTATATGATACTCGTAATACTTAATACATTTCGTCTAAGTGCCTTCTTTACATTATTTTCGCAAAAATACGAATGTGCATAAAAATCCGCAGCCCGATGGTTGTATATAAATGAAATAAATTTGGTCATTTATTGCCATCACTGAAACCTATAAAAATTATTATTAAACCTATCTATTAGTTATTAATATAATAGAAATCCACGAAAATGATGAAAAAACCTACATCATCAACATTAAACGTTGTCCCTTATGAACGATTCAGCTTTCTGTGGACTATAGATGATAATAAATGTTATACTTGCCCACAGAGGGTTAATTAACCCTAGAACCCCTAAGCATCGAGATTTTTTTACGGAAATTCTTCTTATGCACAGTAATGATTATCAAACTTAGACATTTATACAACAACAAATAAAATTTTGAGAATTTTTCTCAAAAGAGGAATAATTGTCAAACTTGTGGAGTTCCAGGATCAATACTAATCTATCTTTGGCCAAGAACAGGTACCTTAAAACGAAAGAAACTCATTGCTACGTAATTGCAGTGCGAACTGACGTTCGAGGTACATATTATCGTTTGATGCCCTTATTCGATCGTACGAATGCTAATTCATCTTCATAGAGGCAATTGTTACGCGAATATTACGCTGGAACATGACACGATTCATTCGTGTCTATAGCCTGTGGCCAACTATTTGGACTGTTCGAGGTCGCTGCGTCGTTTTTAGCACTTTGCTTTCGTCCATCAGGAACATACAAATATTTCACTGATTTTTCTCATCGATTATTGAGCGTCGATTGATCATAAGCTTCGAAGATAAAACTGCAGGGGCAGAGAGACAAGACAAGCTATAGTAGATCAAAAAAGTATCGGCATACCCACTATTTTTGAAATATCTTTACATACCAAAGTAATAAATTGTGCTTCATACGTTGTCCTCCTCTCTGAATCACTTGTGTCAAAATTTCACTCGTAAATTTTTATACTTATAGATTCTAAGTTGAAAACTGACTGTATAATATCAAAAATTTTTTACATTTTCTTGGAAGCTTGAAATAGTAAAAAAAAAAAAAAAAAAAATTAGGCGTAAACGTGAACAACTCAACGCTTGCGAAAGATTAAAAGCAAATGTGACTTTTAATATTGAGGCATTGCGTGATTTTCTTAGTTTATGGTTCGTTATTGATCAAAGATTCTCAAAATCCATTTCGATATTTAATTTGTTTCATATAAATGTTTTTCTATTGAAATTAAACACATCAAGGAATGATGCACGGTTTATAGTAAAAATACTACATGTACGAAGATATTTCATAGTAGGCGTGTCTGTAAATATTTTTCTGATCCACTGTAATTGAAATTGTAGTTTAAACGCGATACAGATATTCTCTTTTGCAGTTTGCTGATGGTGTTCGAATAGTTGGCCACGACTGTCGAGGAGAAAATAAAAACACACATTGCTATCGTAGAACTCTCGCTGTGACAATTGGCCTAATATAAACTCTCTACAAATCTCTCTTACACGATAAAGTACAATAAAGTTGTCCTCTGTACGTATTGAACGCAATACATGCATATCGCGCTGTATCGCTTACCAGACGCCGCACGATTCATCTCTGTCACACAATATCGCTTCTCTTTCTCTACCTTCCTCTGCTTTTTTTTTTTTATACTTTTCTCTTTTTTAAGTTGAATATTATTGCCAACAATTTTTGTGCTTCTAGTTAGTTTAATATATCTTTTCTTTCTCTTTTTAAATAACTCTTTCGTTCTTTCTTTCGTGATAAATCCTCGTAGATTAACCCTTTTACAGTGCAATACAAAAGAAACTATTAACTCTCGAGTCAGAAGCGTCTGTAGTAGTATTCAATTTTCTTTTGTACTTCACATTCTTCTAATTTAAATAATTTTCCTTCTGGGAGTAAACGTATAACGCGTTGTTACATATTTATATCTCATAAAAATAATAATTTGTATCCGATTCTAAATTTTTCGTCATTTTACTATACTTTGATAAACCAAAAAATTTGGATGATAATTGCTCTTTAAATCGTCTGAATTCTGAATTCATCGTCATATTGTTACACTGTCAAAGGGTCAACATTCCTCATATGATACATCATCAATTCTATCACTGATTGAGGCTTCCTGTTATATCACATCTCTTCAATCATATTTCTCGATCATTTTACACTCAGACAAGCAAATCGAGTACTATGTAAAATTCGTCGTCACGAAACTAAGAACCAGAATCTTGTACAAACACGTCCGACACCAGAAGTCCAAACAAAATAGTCAGACTGCGAGATATTTTACTATTTTTTACACTCAGACCGTAGGAATAATAAAGTACAACGAATTTGGACTCCAGTGATCAATACTAAACGCCTAGTCTATTCTTTTCCTCGTTTCTCGTCTCTGTTTTCGAGTTTCAGGCCACATATAATGGAGACTCGTCCGCTGAATCTCAACAAAAATATCCTACCTGCAGCGTCCGCATTTCAAACGATACATGTACATACGTACACGATAAAATTGACTTTACGATGGCAGAAAACACTCACATACTCTGTCATTCTTTCTTTCTCTCTCTCATACACACACACACACATATATATACGCACGCACTCTCTTTCTCTCCTTCTCTCTCTCTTTTTTTCTCCTTATCTTCTGCAGTCCCTTCTAATCAACTACTCTCGCTCTCGACATTTTTTTCTTTCTTTTGTTTTGTTTGTTCATTCTCTTCTTTTCGCTATTGGATTCGAGAAAGTCTCGCGAACGCAATGAAAGAGGAGGTGTGAACGCGTGAAGATTCTCGCTTGATCAGACTGCGGATTTTTATGAAAATTTATGAAAATCTTCGACGGTGTAATTGATCTTTTAACAGGGGGATGATTTTTGTTCGCGCAGAGGTAAGTTTGTTTTACGATGACGAATTTTCTCATACTCTGTTAATCCATTGAGGACCAGTTCGAAAATTATTTAATATTAAAAGTATTAGTACCAGATCTTTCAATACTGGAATTTTTAAAACTGTTTGAAATTAAAGCATGCATTCGAACTCTGTTATTTAATGTGAAAGGAAATTCTAAGAATTTTATAACTTTATGAAATTCCAAGAAACTCTGGTAAATCGTTGCTTTGTCCTCAATGGATTCAGAGATTAAAGAAATGAAATTTAAGTGGAGATTTGGATTGTTTATTGTTTAACAAGTATCACGTTACTTACTGTAATTATCGTACGAGTTCCTCAGAAGCGAAACAGCGAAATTTCCAAATTAAATTTAAAACACAATATTCGCTAACATCGTTGCCATCCTGTACCTTTTAATTTACAGAGCTGAGTAATGTGTCTAATTTAAAATATTTAAAAATGTAAAAATTTCACCTCTTAACGCACAAATTTGTCCACTTACTACAATAAATATATCACATTTTTCACAACAGTTAAATAAATAACAACAATTGCTACATGATACATTTCTTTTACAAACGTATGCCTAAAATCGTAGCTTTTGTACCTATAGAAATCAATGACTAAAACAATCGATATATCACAGTCGTGTGCGTTAAGCGGTTAAAATACCTATTTCATACATTTCTGCACTTTAAAATTTCGCAAAA
Source organism: Frieseomelitta varia (assembly GCF_011392965.1). Lineage (NCBI taxonomy): Eukaryota > Metazoa > Arthropoda > Insecta > Hymenoptera > Apidae > Frieseomelitta > Frieseomelitta varia. Next base: position 20,333 of record NW_025108972.1, read on the forward strand.
GACGCATAAAAATCCGCAGTGCACTCTTGACGTTCCTCCATCGAACTTTAACCCTTCAGCCACAATTTTCATATTTTTCAAAGTCTTATGTAACTTTATCGGAAGAATATTAACAGGAATGATAAAACCGAAGAAAAGAAAGAATCGAACTACATGGAGAAGAGAGAACTGTCACCAGTACCTGTCGAAATTAATAGATCAAGTAGAACGTGATTTCGGTGTCGTGGCTGAAGGGTTAAAAGAAGCACACGTGCTCCTTAACAGAGTTCAAGTGGCACTCGAGTGGCAACACAGAGGATTTTGTCAGGCCACACGTTCTCCAAAAAATGCTCGAGACACGGTTATCGTATGAAGCCGATGTAACAGGTAATAATTGACAGTCTACGTTACACGCTAATTGGCAGCGTCTTCGAAAGTTGTTGAAACTTCGCATGATCGTTCGAACAGCCTGAATTATTCGAACTTTCACTCGATTCTCAACCAGACTAAGTCTAACGACGATCTGAAGTTCGAGCAAAGACGCCAAGTAAAATTGCATTAATCACTACTGATATGTGCGCGATGTTTTTCTCGGATACAATAAAGATCGTCTGTCGAGTTTCTTCGTCGCATTCCATCGAACGCGGCGTCGCGATTGAAATCAAACGAGAGTCTTAAGCTGTGTTCCTATCATGAAGCAACAACGAGAAACTGATTTTTTTTTGGAAACATTAGTCGTTGCACAATGTTCTTGTTTCGTTCTACGCTATGTTTCTAAAAATACTGCTTCTTGCCTGTTTCTGTAAAGAAAAAGAAGAAAAGAAACAAACGATTTGAAACGAATGAAGCTATGAATTTTAAAAGACGAGTTTAATTTCTGATATTTCATTAATATTATTGGTTATCGTTTGCTATAACAATCTTCAATTTAAAAAGACTAATTTTGTAATTAGATCACGAGATTACGAATTATTTATGAAATTAGAGAGAAATTCAAAGATGCAAAAATGTATACAATATAACTAGTACGGAAAAATATATAAAATATTCAAAATATTTTTTATAATGTCTAATATACCAAACAGAATAATTTTCTATCTGTTTTCTTTATTTCTTTTTGTCTTCGTAAAAGTATAAAATTACACAAATATCTGTAATCTAATTATAATATGTATTTAGCAGATGAAGAAATATTTCTGAACTTTCATAATATTTCAAATAACATAAAAATCTTAACGAGAGATCAGACAATAATATTCAAAGATATATAACAATATAATAATGTTCGTAGAAGAACTCATCTCCTCTGGAAGCTACGAACAACTACTATTATAGATAGAATCGATAACAACCCAATCTAGAAATTGATGCAACTTTAACCTTCAATTAAAAAGAGAGAGATGATTAAAAAATTGACTTTCTCGAAACATTGATAGACTCGAACTATTCTAGAAATAGCTCGAGAATAGTTTTAAATGCAATTCGTCGACTGCTTAACAGCAACAGCAAGCAACGAATGTCTCGCCGTTACTTCAATGAAGACGCAGCTTCACCCTCGTCTACACGCGAGTTTTGTTCGAACCGAGGAAAACTGGAGACTTTCTCGAGAGACCGTTTTTTCTTTCTTCTTTCTTTGCTCTGCGAAGAAAACCTTGTCTACGTAAAACGAAGGAAAAACTGAGAGAAGAAAAAGAGAATGAAAACGACTTGCTTGATCAGAACGAGACGATTTTCTATTTTCTTCGAACGTGATCGTTCTTTTTCTTCTAATAAAAAAAGAAAAGGGTAACGGTCGATTAAACTGGTTCAAATTCCACGAAATGATCAGCCCTGGAATAACGCGCCCTTCTGAATAACAGTCACCTTTCCCTCGCTAGTTCGATCGTTAAGAAATAAAAATTACCGGCAGTGCAGAAATTAGGTCAAGTTGGAGGAGGACGAACAACGTTTGAACGCACGTTTCATGCGGGACAGAGTGACACCAGAAGAACGAAGTAGGGTGTAATTTAGAAAACGAATTCAAAATAAATGAAGGGAGCTTTCATATTTCCGTGAGATTGTCATCTACCAATAATTGGACGCTTGCAACTCTAATTTCTCGTTTTGTCTCTTAACACTAGAACTACCGATCATTAGCAAAATATAAAATCTGCATCTGCAGGGGAAATCATCAGAGAAGCATAAGAAATAGGGGAAAGTTAATGATACAGGAAATGATAGAAGATTTTATTTATATTTATATTTCATTCACTAGCTTCTAATTATACAGGGTGAGACACATAAGTTGTTTAGTCCAAATAACTCCGAAAATACGTGATCAACACAAAAAGATGTTTTATAGACGAAAATATGAAGAAAATTATATAAACGTCGAAGGGCTATTAATAGCGTTGTAGTATGATCATGAACATTGTTTCAGAAATATTCTGCTAATAATTAGGTTCAGAATAAATCAAGCTTATAGAAAATTCACTGCTGTTTTAAATTTTGATACAAAAAAATTACGTTGATAATATGCAAAAAA
>NW_025108972.1:22845-119406 GCF_011392965.1 Frieseomelitta varia
TATTCTTTATTTTGCAAATAATGCGAAATAACATGTACTGTACTGATTTACCTATAAAACATTTTTCTCGCTGAACTGGTATTTTTGAAGATATTTGGAATGGACAAGTTACGCGACTCATCTCGAATACTTTATCATTAAATTACTCAAATCGCTAAAAATATACGTCTACAAAAGTAAGTCTACAAAATTCCCAAGAAAAATCACAGACTGATCATTTTTGATCATTCTGGTAGTTCTAATGTTAAATCTATCCGTCTCTACGCTTCGTTCGATCATTTTCTTCGATTCTTTTGATATCATTTCGTCTTTTTTTTTCTTCTTCTTCTTTTTTGTAAATCATTGTCGCGCGCTGTAAAAAATTGCTTTTGATTTTTAGCTGCTTGAGCTGGCTGCGGAGCGATGCTGGCACACGCCTCCTCTCCACGGATCGCTGGACTAAACGAAAACTCGAAATTCCACGCAACCGATCTCGCAGCAAGGGCGATACTACCATCCCGTTTGTCTCTAATAATAATATAGAATATCGATTCGACCATTATTAATTCTACCCCGAGCATCGTTTTATCCAGTATCGCTCGTCGAACCGAGGGGTTGAAAAAGTATAGGGGTAAGGGGCAAAGGGCGAGAACAGTTTTCAAGGAGGTTTAATCGCGGATTAGTCTCGTAACCGTGAATCGTATACTCGCGATGTTCAACCTACTTTTCCCTCCTTCTTTCGTTCCTCTTATCCGCGAATGTAGTAGAAGTAGTACGTGTAATATTTAATATGTATGCAGTTTATTCTCTCTCTCTCTCTCTCTCTCTTTCTCCCTCTCTGGTCGTGCGTCTTTGTATTTCGGTAACCCTTTGACTGGATCATTGTCTTTTTTAATAAAATTCACGATTTTCGAATACTCAGCTTTTCAACCCCTTGACGACTGTTAATTTCTGTTCACTTGTTTAATTTGCTCGTATATATTAAAATACACGCTAAAATAATTTTGCAATATTATATAAAACAAATATTGTAACTGTAAACTTTAAACACTATGATAAATTCTACTCTGGATATTTTTATATATCCTTACGTATTATAGATGTGCATTGTGTACATTTTTACTGCTTCGAATTTCCCACGAATGAATAAAAATCTGCAATGATAAATTTTAGTATTTGAAACACGATAATTGGATCATTTTACAAGTAACGTGGTGTTTCAATCAAAAATTATTGTGAAACTTCCATAAAATTAGAATAGGAAGCTTAATACAATATGTTATAATTAAATCGATTTATACTAAAAATATTGTAAATCAATATTATAATCATATGTAATATCATAAAATATAAATTAAAATTATAAAAAATATATTATCTAGCTAACGATCACTTGTATAACGATCCAATATTTTCTATATCATTAAAAATATATGCAATAATCCTTGGAAACATCCTAAGAAAAATCATCAAGGGGCCGAATCAAAGCCAGTATACTTTGAATGCAAGTCAGAGAATAATAACCAACCACCTCGAATTAACAAGAATGCTTGTAAACTTCATCACGCGCGTGCACACACTCGACTGGTTACTCGTGAAACGAGTATAATTACCTTGTTTCCGGCCAGTGAAAGGGTTACAAGGGTAAAAGGGGATCTCTGAAATAGCGTCTAAAGGTAACGTTGCGAAGGGCAATAGTTTTTTTGTAAATAGTCGATCGATTTAATCAAGCTTCTCGAGAGAGAGAAGAGGATTCAAACGAGTCGATAAAACGCTACGCATCTACGGTATTAATCACCAAGTCGATAAACGAGGCACGCACTGCGCTCGAAACTCTGGCTTTCGTCGTTAAATCTATCTATCGGTATTGTACTATTGATTATTTTTTTCGTTTTTCTTTTTTTTTTCTTCTTCCTCTTCTTTTCTTCATTACTCGGTCGTACAGACACATTTTCGCGTGATTCTTTTTTTTTCTTCCTTTCGATTAATCGAACCGTTGCGTCATCGCTTAGGCTTATCATCGTGTATTTTACGCGAATTGTTCGTCTATCTCCCCCGAGTGAAACGTGTACTCGTCTGGCGAGTACATATGTACACACGCACGCACACACACAAACACACGTGCGCGGAGAAAGGGATGAAATAATTCATTTCGGCAGGGACGAAAGCGAAAAAGAACGGTATACGTATCGCTTTAGCCGTCGAAATCAGTACTTTTTAATCAGTACTCTGATAAAAGTATCATGGAGTTTTTTTTCTCTTGTCCGGTTATCCCCAATTCTTTTTTTTTTTGTTTTGTTTTTTCTCTTTAGATAGTTTTCGGGGGAAACGCAAACGGTTTCAATATTTAGTGGAGTTTCTAACGAACTAATGATGGCTACTACGAATCGACTGGAGGAACAGGATTATCGATTGCATGATCGAATGATAAAGGGTTGCTAAAGACTACGGATGTTCATTTTGAATTTCTGTGTCATTTCTTTTCAATTCTTTTCCTTCTTGTAGTTTTATTTTAAATTCGCATTTTAACGAAACTGTTCGAATGCAGATCGGAATAAATAAATAAATAAACTGAAGACGTATCTCGCATTCGATTTTATGTAAAACATTCTTTGCCTCGAATTAATTCAGACCTGTTATGTAGGCTGAATCGAATTACGAAATCAATTATATATGTACATATATTGATGTGACGAATCTCTTCTCTGACTGGGAATCTTCAATTCATTACGAAGCGGTATTTCTTAAGTTTAATTATTGAAACATTATTCTCTTATTAAGTCGGTAATAAAAAGAAACAGATGATGTCTTGTAAAACAGATGATGTCTAGTAAACTAAATTAAACTGTTTCGTCGATTTGCCAAAAAAAACTCCAATTTCATAACATGAATCAATTTTAGTAACTTACATTTAATATCAACTTCTTAACTCTCCATCTTTGCGTATTATGTGTATTGTCGAAATTTATCCAAAATTCATGAACATCCGTAGTCTACCAATAAATAGTTGCTTCGTAACGTTTCTCTCCGTGAATGTGACAAAGGGTAGATTCGTAACTGCGAATTAAACTACACTTTCTCAAAGTATTGTCCGTGAAGCAGAGTCGAAAAATAGGTCTCGGATCGGTGTGCTCCGTCAAACCGCTAAAATGACCGACGATTTCGGGTGTCTCTTTTCTTACTTTCGTTCGCTTATTAGATCGATGAGAACGGTTTTCGACGATCCTATAAAAAAGTAACGACAAAACGTCACACGAGGTTTACTGTTCCTACAAAAAGGAAACGCCCGGGACAAAAGGGTTAAAGATTACGCAATAATCAAATGATATATACATATATATCATATATATGATATATATGATATATATATATGATATATATATATATATGTATATGTAACGTAGCGCTACGCTTTTTTTTTTCTCAAGTCTTTCTATCGATTAGTAATTATTAGTCCGCGATAACTCGATATGACAGGTTACTAAGTTTGGCCGCTTCTAGGTTATCTTAGATATATGTACGTTTCTATATCGCCGCTATAAGGTTCTTCATCAGTGCTCGGGATTCGCTTCTCGTGGTTCAAGCTGCATCGCGAAAGCCTATGCAACCTTTGTCTCGCTTATTTTATAAAACGTTAAAATGTCTTATCCTAGTTTTTCGATTAACACGATGACTGCCACTGTTTTCATTTTTAGAAACTTTTCACGCTAAGATTGGTAAATTATTAAATTACATTTTCTATAATAATTTAGATTATATTTCAATTTAAAATGTTTAATCGATAATGAATAATCAATTTTGTTTAGATTGAAATAAAATGAATTTCACGGGAGGAAAAACTTGAAATGACATCTAATAACTAGATAAAATGAATGTGCTTCCACTGATCTATCTCCGATATTTTAAATGATTCGTACTCCATTTTTTTTTTTTCACTAAATTATTCTTTCTTTCAAGCTACGATACAAACACATACATTATGTCTGACCTCACTAATTTCATACGTCAATGATCATGCTCGTAGCACAGTAATTTTTTACGTGATGTTAAAACCAACACGTGTTTCAAAGACCTTACTCTACAGTGGATTTCACTAAAATAAAATTTTCTGGGCAATCCAAGAAATGAATGACACTGATCTGAATCAATGACGTACACGTTACGTCTTTGGCTATTCGGTAGAGGTATTAAATGAAGCAACGGTTACGTCATTGGTCTCGAATACGTCAAATTAGAATTTAACGTAGAAATCTCGCGTGTCAGTCAACGTGTCAGTAAAAAATAGTCAATGAATAGACCCGTTCTCGCCACAATGAAACGCCATTCACTTGGCGCCATTGACACCGTGCGAAATCGAGCGATCTCCCCGAGAAAAATTTCTAACTAGGCTCTAAGAATTACAAAATGCTCACGAATCCTTTGATTTTACCTTCTTTCTTCTTTTTCTTCCGTTCTTTTTCTTTTTCCTAATAATGATCGCGCTCGCGAGGCAGCTTGAACCAGCCCCGAGCACGACGAGATCAATCGATATTCAAAATCCCATCTGCAGGGTCTTGGAATACCTTATTGATCGCACTGAACTTCTACCCGTCGCTCCTGTTCGACTAGTTCGAAGACTACTTTTCCTCTCTGAGGAGGGCTTCCTCGGCCTCCTTTCGCCTCGCTTTCGCTTCTTTCTTCGCTCGTTTCTTCTCCTCTTTGGCCAATTTCTTCGCCTCCTTCTGCCTGGTCTTCTCCGCCTTCTCCTCCTCCTTCTGACGAGCTTTCTCCGCTTTCTCCCGTTCCTTCTCCCTCTCTTTCTCCTTCTTCGACTTCTGGATCTCCTGGACCACCGACAACTTCGGCGCCGACTGAGGCCTCTTCGACGTGGACTTCGCCGACGAGGACGAAGAACTGGTCACGTTGCTCAAGTCCCTCGGACTCGGCGACGTTTCCAATTGTGTCACGATTTTTTGAGCACATCTGGCGAATAAAAGTCGAACATGCAAAGTCGGACGCGAAGCAATTGAGATTTAGCAAAGGAGGAATGGAACTATTGCAGGATGATTTTGGGAGGTGTTTTTTATCGTAGATTTTTACATAAAATTTCATGAACACAATGGAAGAAATAAGCGTAGAAATTCGGTGTTACTATATATGTCGTAATAAGTATTATATTTTAGATATTTTTATATATTTTCATATTAAAACTTCATTCACAAGTAACTACCTATAAACATTTAGATATAAATATTTGTTACAAAATTTTTAAGATTTTCAAAAACTATTATTTTATTGTAAATAATTTTAGAAACAAAATTCAAATTTTCATATTTAATTTATTCTGAGAAATCTAAAATTTGCACAAAAGAACGAGTAATTTATTACCTTATCCTAGTCGATGCTTTTCCCGCGCGATAGTCTCTTTGGAATTCCTTGATCGGCGGCAATCTGCGATCCCGATTTTCCCTCATCACCTCTTCCTCCTCAGCGATTTGCTGAACCGGATCTTGATATTCCTAATATCAATTAAAATAAAACAATTTCATATCAATTTAATATTAATATATAATCTCGAAATGTTCCCGAATTCTCATTTTCATAGATACTCCCAATACCAATTAAATTAAAGGATTATTTTATCAATTTCTATTTTACTTTAAGAGCCATATTGTTAAATTACATAAACAGAAAAATAATGACATTATAAATATTATTAAATTTACCATTATCTGTGTCATATTCTTTCCATGAAATTAATTCATTTGTTTCTTAAAAATTGAACATAGGATGTACAATGAAAATCAAGAAATTAATAAAACGAAGTTGCTCAGTTTGGCTTTCAAGAAACTCGCGTAACAATTGAATGGTGATACAAAATCAGAAAGCAAGTCCTTTCTGCACGTCAAACCGACCTGAATTCTCATTTTCATGGATTGCGTCTGCGAGCGTCTCAGAGTCGCGCCAGAAGGTTGCCTTACCCTCGTAGGCTTCCCAAGGTTAGAGCTTCCTGTGCTACTTGCAGAAGACGAACTCGTAGAAGATACGGAAGACACTCCTATGAAAACCGAAACAATATTATTAATGGTAGTGATTTATAACGTTGCGATCTGTTGAAGATGTGACGAACCAGAAATAGAGGATGATCCACTGGCCATAGAGTATAAGGACGCTGAGGCTGGCACATTTCCAGCGACCCATCTACCACCGGGACCAGTCACTCCAACCGGCACGCCTGTTCCCATGTTATACTCTGACGCACTTTGTGGCAGAACCCAAGACTTCCCTGACATCGAATACTATAAAATACGGATATTTTAAGTGTTATAAAAATACACGAAAGCTTCTGAAAGCAGACATTGGAAGTAAAAGTTTCTTCACGAAAAAGATACTACATTTGTATATCATAAAAAAAATTATAATGTATTTTTGTGTACGTTTTTTATAAAATGTTTTATAAAACTGATTATGCAATATTGATCATTAATAAATTGATAAGTTAAATTAATCATTTCAGAGGTTTTACGAGATAAATTGTATAATTAACGAGAATATTGGACCTCGTTATTTGTCGTGTATATCTAATATTCATATCATTTTAATACCGAAACTTTAGTATTATGTTATTATTACGTCAATATTTTGTACATTAAATGAAACATATTTTATATCAGCACATTTTTGAATTAATTACGTATTTTGTGACAGGATGGACAAGAAGGTAAAATATATAATAAAATTATATTAAAATGTTATATATAATTAAATCAGAAATGATTACGAATGTCTGAAATTTCCACACATAAGAAAGTTTATATAATTATATAATTAAATCTGTATCTATATTATATAATTAAAAATTCCCAAAACTCCCACTGTCACATAATACCATAACACCCTCGAGAAAATTTCATCGATTCATTTCTATCGAGTATGCATCACACGCGTGTAATTGTTTTTCTATGTACACGAAGTTACGACAGATCGCTTTGAAGTTTCATTAAACGAACGAGCACGTGGATTCCGGCGAGGCTGAACGAACAAAACGAATTACTCACGGATCGTGCCCCGTGAAACCTGTCCGAAAATTTCGCGAAATTAATTGCGGGACTGCGTGGAACGAGAAGCAGCGACGATATTTATTAAAACCGTTTCGAACAAAGCAAAAAGAAAAAAAAAAAAAAAAAGGAAGAAAGAAACGGTCACACGTTGTACGCGACGAACCTATTTCGGTCGCGTTGGCGAAATGACGACGAGTGGCTTTTCCAGCACGCTCTAATTAACGACCGTTTTCGCACCGGTGCAATCACATCGGCCAGCAGGCAATACCATTTTTATTCTGGTTGCGCGCGTTTTTATGCAACCCCGAGGGTGAACAAAATTGCGCCTCGAAATAATCGTAAGATGGCAAGATGTCGTGGAGTGGTTCTTCGACCACGAGGGAGAGAAGTAGGTAGAAGGGGAGGAAGAGAGAGCGCAAGGGTTGAAGAGAAAAAGAAAATGATGTTGATTATTTTGCACTACTTACGTCCCGAGGGATGAGGGTCTGTTTCAGACGTAGGATCTTTGCTCTGCATATGACGCATCTCAACGGTAAAAGCCTCTGCGAGACGGCCATTTGTATCGTTTTGACGAAGCAACGTCTGCGAAATGATTAGAAGAAAGATGTTACTACATTTGTATACAGAATAAAATAAACTAACAAATTGACAGAAAGGCAAGCAGTAACTAACATAAAGAATATTATAAATAATAGAAGAATAATAAATAATAAGAATATTATAAATAATGTCTCCAATTATTAGATATATTTCATTTTATCATACTTTCTATTATATTATATTTTCATAAAATTAAAAACTGTTATTAAAAATTCACTAAAGTGTCCAGATACTTATAACATACATATGTGTTATAGAAGACTGCAAGTATGGTTTTACCTGCAAACAACCCGATGACCACACGGAGCAGTTTGCATCGTGGCCCTAGCATTCACACAGATCACGCACTACGAGAAAGAAAAAAGAGAGGACTAATTAGAATTTCATCTCGACGAAGCGTATTAATTTGATCATTCTCGACCTTGCTTTGAGATTCATCGAACGATCCACGTAAAGCAACGAAAGAAAATCCACTGAAATTCCATTAGGAAGTTTTTAATTGGTCACCAGAAATTTACGACGATTAAACAGGCAAAGACTCGTAAATTTTTCCGAAGAAGAGAAATTTATGTAAAGGATCTGGATTTAAGGGTAAAATTTGGTTACGATGATATCTTAAAAACGAGTTTCTTTTCTTTTTTATCAATTCATTTATTTCAATGTTTTCAAAACCTAAGCTACATCAACAAATCCCTTGACCTTTCATAAAGTTTTATTGCATCGACTTAGAGGTATGACGTTTAGACGTAACCTGTAACATAAAGAAAGTTTTAAAAAATTCAATCTTGTGAAACTAGATGTTTCGATTTTATAATTACAAAAATATGCAATTGCTTTTGGTAAAATTAATGTTCATTTATAATAATACATAGTGGTTCGCCATAGCAAGGACACAAGTATCATGATTGCAATCACGATGAAAATTTGAGACAATCTGAAAATGTACATAAAAAATATAAGAAATCTAATGAATATTTTATAATTATTACACATTTATATATCTTATAATTACTGCACATTTCTTGCTTGACATAATATATTAATAAAATGTTCCTATAGATGTTTGAATGACAGATGTGCAAATAGATAAATTTTTACTCATAAATTTAATCAGACGCAGTGTAAAATATTTAATTTTATATTATCTATATAATACAGAATTAAATAATTGTTTATGTATCTTGTAACTTTTATATCCGTACATTTTCAAATTTGAATTTTATTAATAAAATTTCATTACAGTACTAATGAAATTTCAAATGTTCACGACATAAATACCAACAAGTGTTCAAATACTTTCGCGAACCTCTGTAATTCTAACAATAATTCATAATATTTTCATTTTTCCTATCTTTTCAACTCACCACCAGGTTGACCTCCTCCACCTCCACCTCCAGCTCCAGCTCCAGCTCCAGCTCCAGCTTTAGCTCCTCCACCCACGCTAAATCCAAATCCACCTCCCATACTTCCCATACCTCCCATATCTCCCATACCTCCCATTCCTGGCATGCCACCTCCACCACCTCCACCATTACCTCCCTCATTCTGAGCAGCCCTCCTGCCTCTATTCATAGTCACAAATCCAGAAGATCCACCGGTAGGCATCGCTGTACTCGCTAAATTTATTGCATCTTCAGAAGGTGGTGGTGGAGGTGGCCCGTGTGGTGGTCCAGGAGGTGGTCCTCCATGATGATCTTGAGGGCTGCGTTTCTTTCGTTCGCTGCTGCCGCTATAAGAGTCATCAAAATTGGAGGAACGAGACTCCGAGGAAGCTGCAAGGACCTCGAATTGTTTTCAGTTTAGTTAGTTTAGGTTTCTAATTAGAAATATAAGTGCAGGCCAGCATATAACGAGGTTGCAAAGATAATCAATTTGATACTTTTTGATTCCTAATTTAAGACTGTTAACGTAAAAAGGATGTGTTTTGCTCTGTGATTTCAATGTACAATGGAAAAGAAACAGTCGTTACCGCATTTCTAAGCTTCTAGTTTAATATATTGTAAATCGAGTTTGCAAGTAGAACAGTTCGAAATATTCACTACTGACTTTTAAAATTATTAAATTTTTATTTCAATATATTGTGAACAGAAAATCTATTCTATAACAAATTTCACTTACAAAAATATAGAAATCATGTAGGAATTCATTTTTTTAAGTTTCTACTGTATACATATATTACAAATAATATACTGATCATGTAATTTATTTCACTTGCAGGTAAAATACATATTATTTTCATTCATTGTATTAGTCCTCTCAATTTATACTTCAATAAATACAATGTCTCATTGCCTCGTTACTGCAACAAATATACTTCCGTATATAGCGTCTGAATACTTCGATACTTTAATAAATAATACATTGCAATTATTTCTATATATTATTTCGACGTCTCAATAAATAATACAATTACACTGTTGCAATGAATAGTAGATTGATTCCGCGTTAAAAATTCCTCCGCCCGACCTTGACCCTATTTTCGTTTCGCGATCTCCATTGTCCCAAACACTCTCGGAACAGAATTTAATTTTTGTTTTCACAACCTCGTTACACATATCTTGGCCCAAGCTACGTATACATATGTGCGAGAAATTGAATTGCAAAAAAAAAAAAAAGGAAAAAAGAAGAGTCAACAGGACCAGAGGTATAATTAAAATAACATTTTCGTCGTTCGAGGGCACGATAAATAAAGGCAAAGGTCTGCTTACTGTGAGCACCAGCAATGCAACCACGCTGCAAACGAGAAGATACTTCATGTTTACTGGTATCTCCGACACTCGACACTGTTTCTCTCGGTTTTGGCCCGTCGAATAAATAGTCACGATACGATTACGTGAAAAGGAGAGACAGGACGAGATCCGTCAGATATTGCACCCGGTGCATTGAAAAAAAAAAAAAAAAAAAGGAAATCACGACTGGCTGTCATTATCAGCTGTCTTCATTGTCGCTTGTGTTTCCGCAGAGGCTTACGATTTTGTATATTTTTATTTTCTTTATGCTCGTTGTCACGATCACAACCGGAAATAATGGAAGAATCCTCCGTGCACGTGGCGTTGCTTCGAAAGATATTATACCGGAACCGAGGTGCACGAATGATAATTATCGTCGCCTGTCCGAATGTTATCGTTTGTCGAATCGTTTATTTAACACGACCTTTAATAATCGCGATAGTTATCTTCGCTCACAGAGGAAATCAATTTGCTCGTCGACAATAACAAAGTCGACTACTCGCGTCAAATTATATAATTCTTTTTCTCTCTCTTTGTTTTTTTTTTTTTTTTTTTTTGGTGCAAACATGTTAGTCAATCGTTTCCTGTAAGATGCAATTTGGCTTCTTTTCACATAGTCACGAAACATACAACGTGATCGCCGAGATTTCAAGTATCTTCCGTCTTTTGTTTCTACCTTTTTATGTTTAATACAATTGATATCGTTTATGATAAGACTGATGTCAGAAGATTTTCAGATATCGTTGTAAATGTATATTAGATCTTGCTAAATAAAATAAAATGAGATATTTTACGTATATTTTGCACGAGAAAATTTAATTTTTATTACGTAAAATTTTTATTGAAATATTTATGTAAACTTTCCTGACTGATTCTGACAATTGGACTGCAAATTGTATTTGAAGATGCAAAGACGCACAAAATGCATATAAAAGTGTATAAAAGGCATTACTCTATGCAATAATTGGTAAAACAATTTTCTATCCAGGCCCAAAATATTTTCCAAATTTTATTCCTAAAAATATACAGTCTAGTAAACACAAGACATTTCGATTATAGTCATTAGTGAAATAACCCTGTTTGCTTCGGCCAAGTCCTGCCTTTGCAGACACGGAATATTGTAACGAACGTAACTAAATGAAGCGTCGATTAAATTGGAATATTAATAGCCTGCTCGAGGGTGGACGAACACGTCAGGAGTCGCAGGATCGTGGCAACCACTTTGTCAGCTTCGTTAATCGACTTTTTCAACCCATTGAGCGGCCTATTCGCTTGGAAATTGCAACTTTTCTGGACCAGCGGCTGTCTTTCGAACAGGCAGAAAGGCCTCTCTCTTTCTCTATGCAACAGAGATCCATTTGACCGTCGAAAATTTCCTTCTGCAGCCCCTCTGTGTGTCGTCGCTCGTTTGGTGTATTAATTTCTTTCTGGGTCACTGTCCATCTTCTCTTCCTTTCCCACCCATCTAACCGATTCTTTCACCGTCGTTGAAAATAACCATTCACCAGGTTGAAAATAACGCGAATTTCGTTTTTTAAGATCGAGGCCAGCCACGAAACTTGCCAGGCGTTTCTGAACTTTTTCTATCGCGTGAACTTTTCTTTTTTCTCTCCCTTCAAAATAGTTTACGTTCGTTCACCTCGCAACTTACGTAGGTACGGTGGTTGGAAACGTTGGGTTATTCGAAATGAAATTGAGTTCGATACTGGAAGTTTGCGAGACTGGAAAATTCTGTCGTTTTCGTCCGTCGACGAGAAGGGTTGGAATTTTTATTAAATGACTTTCGAGATGAATAATTCATTTGTTTCATATCGCTGTTGAATTTTTTATTTTGTTTCTCTCTCCCATCGAAATATTTCTTTTCTCGTATTAATATCCCTGTTGTCTTGATTTGAAATATTGATGATTTCTCTTGTTAAAAAGTTCCATGAAAATTTAAACAGACTACGAATTTATTTAGTATCATTTACAACAAACATTCGTAGAAATTTTAATGAATGTATTACATGTCTTTTATAAATGATTTTAAACGTTTCATGTGAATTCATTGTCTGATTACGTGTAGATTAAAAATAAAACACTTGCTGATATCAATCTGTTTGTTGTATATCACTTTTCAAAAATAAATTGTATCAACTCAACAGTTCAAATAAATAATAAAATTATCCACGCTGTTTCTATACATTTGTAATTTCATATCATAATATCCAATCACCAAACTTAATACGATCAGATTAACATTTTGTCAGGAATAAACTATTACAGTTTCAATCATAATGAAAGTCTTCAAATACACGAGAAAGCGTCACGACAGAACTTTCCAATCGGCTCAAACAAATTGAAATTAATCCAGATCCTCGACGAATCAGTCTCTAAAAAGGCATCGAGATCTCGTTGATTCAATGAAGTTTTTCTCGCAGTGACATCAAAAGGGGGACGATTTCTTTTTACTCCGTTCTCTCTTCTCGCGGGTGTACCGTGAAAATTTCATTCCCTCGCCAATCATCGCCTCTCCTTCCGGCGAAATGACGAATTAGGCTTGATTATGCCTTCGTCTCTGGCCAGCAAGGGAGAAAGTAACGAGGTTACCACGAGGAATCGCGAAGAAAAAGACGGAAAAGGCGCGTTAGAAAATGCAGCTGACCTTGTCTACGTTGGAAAGTGGAGAGTGTTTTCGTGGTGTTAATTAAATCGAGGACCACCACGGCATTCCGTGGCAAATCTTTTTCGTTCTACGCCAAGTGGTAATTTACCACTCCATAGCTTTTCGATGAATGGAAATGTTCGATTTTTATGGCTAACTAACGAGAGGATTGAAGATCGTTCAAACTTGACTGGTTAGAGGGAAGACTGATTGAATACTAGAATAGAATACTGATGTAGATAATTGATGTAGATTTGAGAAAAAAAAAAACCCAATTACATAAAACATAGTGGATTAGATTTAAAAGATAACTTTTCATACACATTGAATGTCAATGCATATATATTCGAAATTAATTGACAAAAATTAATTAAGTTATGATTCTGGAACAATAATGAACTATATAAAAAACCAAATTTACTCATGAAAATTAGTTTGAATAACAATTATGTACGAGTAATATCAATCATGTACATATTAATTCGATTACTCTGTTATTGTATTATTGTTCGATTTCTCTGATACTAAATATCTTTAACCATAAGACAAGTGGAATTTTCACAAAATGAAATTGCTCATTAAGGTAAAGAAATATTCAAAAAATAAATATTTTCGCAATTGAAGAAAACATCGCTCGCTCACCTCGTCTTCCTGAGAGGACGCTAATTCCGGTTCGTTCTTTTCCAGCTTCGTTAACAGCTTGTCCTGAAACAAAAATATATACTTGTGAACAGAGATTTCATTAGAGATCTATGTATTTGTTGGCAAAGATTTTATACAAAGTAACAGGTTAACAATAAACGAGAAATTGATTTTTTTTTTCTCTTTCGAAGAGAAGAGACAAGTTGAAAGGTTGGACATTTTCGTAGAAAGTTAAACAACTATGATATAGTGCTTTAATAGTAGTTCCGGTTCTATTATTATACTATAACTCGATCGATGCTATATCTTTATCAGTTTCCTTTTACTATTGCAACTTACTTTTCAGTTATTGAAAAACTACGTCTCTACATAAAAATTGCAAAATGACTTATTTATAATATAAATGAAACGAGTCATTTATGAAATAAATAAAATGAATAAAAGTTTCACAATACATGATTTAACTATTTAACTAAACAATTATTATCAATAATTATTTGTACTATTTTCTTGTGACAAATTTATTAGGAAAACAAGTAATTTATTTGTTACAAATATCTATTAATAATTATAATTAGTATTATATTAGTAATATATTTATAGCTATATGTATATATATAACTATTAGTAATATATTTATAGTATACTTTCTGCGATAGATAAATTTATAGAAACAATTCGTCAATTCAATTTCTAAAAGGCTCGATCGTCTGAATTAAAATTTCCAAAAAGGAGAAGCAAAAAAAGAAAAGAAAGAAGAGAGAGGAAACACTGTTGAGACGTCGATTGAAAGGGGTGATCTTTAGCGTGGTTTAAATAGAAAATTAGGCAAGCCGTGACTCGAGATGGTCCACAGCTAGTGCGTCACAGTGAAAAGTTGCTGTACCAATGTTGCACCGTGGTGGGGATATTTTGCGCATCATCCCCCTAATATCTGGAAAGCACCCTGACCCAGATACACGTACGTGCGGAACAACCGGACGGTCCTCTAGCAGGATCACCCGACATCGAATGAAAACCTCTGCGACAGTCGCCGTCGAGTTTTACACTCCCGGTTTTGTAAGAACCATCACACAGCGAAATCGTCCGCTATTTGTATACCGGAAATTTCGTTCCAGCCAATTTTTAATATCCGGTTTACCGACAGCGAGATTTTTGTGCATGTTTCACTCCATCTTGTTTATTGTTGTCGTATTGACGGACTCGAGTTCAATGTATTCAGGATTTCAAGTTAATTTTAATACGAAGAATTTGGTTCGTGATCGAAGCGTGAAATCTTGCGTAGATTTAGAGGAATTGAGAGTTGAATAGAGGTTCGTTTCATCTGTTGAAAATCTATTAAAAATCGATAGGTAAAAATTTTCCATCTGGTAAAAAGTTCTGCATTAACGCACAAAAATCGAGTTATAATATTATTTTCTATTTTTCTGCATTTATAACATATCCTTATTGGAATTTCATTGAAATTCTTGACGTTAGGAAATATTGAATAATATTTATTCGAAACATTCACAAGTATAAAATGTTCGAAACTTTATAATTCAATTCAAACTTCTGCGCAATACACTTGATCACATCGTTCGTTATTGTTCTTTCCGTTAGTTTCACCATTTCTAGAAGTATAGTTCGTAATGTGTAATCACTACAATTGACTAAACTGCTCAAAATCCTATGTCGTCACGATAATAGAATTACAGCGAGGAAATTGCGCAATTTCAATTCGATACAGCGTCAATCGCCAGTGAATTTGCAATCGTTTCCATCAGAGCCAAGAAGTCCATCAAGCATTCGATTAGCCTGCAATTTATTTGTTTCCGATTTTCTCAGTAATTGTTATAGCACGTATAGCAAATCGATCAAACGATACTCTTCGCAGATATTTTCTCATCCCGGTGAAATATTTGCGAAACAACCAATTTATCGAGCTCATATCTAAACTAGTGCATTATCGATCTTACTTGCAATTAGAATCGTAGAGAAAATATATACAAAATAAGTAGAAATAAAATACAAAATGTAAAATAAATGTCCAAAATATCACATACATATTTTATAACATATTTTATAACATTATTGTACAATATTTAATACGTAAAATAATTCTCTACGAGATTTCATTTCTCTGTGATCTTTCTAAAGGTGCCATTATTTTCTACATTTGTCAAAATTTTTCTTTTCATTCTAATGTATTTAGCTCTGGTATTTCCCAACAAATAATCTTCACTATTTATATTCTAAAATAACAATGAAGATTCCTAAATTATACATTCAATATCAGAAACCTGTTCGAGTGTCCTTGTAAGAAAAATTCCAAAGAATCATCCAAGAATGTTTCGCAGCGAAACAAAAATTCTACAGAACGACACTCCAGACTGGAACCTGACTACCTTGAACTATACGATAGGCATTAATGGTCCAGAACAAAAGAAATTGTCTAAAATCGATGGAAAAAGAAACGTCATGCTCGAGATACTCGAACCGAGGTGCTACAGATCCCGACTCTCGATTTCTGTCAGTTTGCTCTTACAGTTACTGCCGACGGGAATCTTGTTTTTCAAACGGTTCTTTCGCTTTTAATTTCTCGTTTATCAACATGGTGCCATTGCTTCTAACTTCCCTGTTGTGTCGCATAATCGTCGTCAGAAAAGGTAATCACTAATTCGTTCAATTATTAATAATTTTGCTTCATTGATCCTTGAACGCGTGATTTTTTTTTTTTTAATTATTATTAATATAGAACGTCGCGTGCATTTGACGAAATCGTTGCGAGTGAATTCTTTCATTGATTAATTTCACAAAGCAATTAATTAATTCTCGGTGCTTCGTTGGGAACGGGATTGGTGAAAGCAATTGAAAGCGGCAGAAAATGCTTGTTTTTCTCCTTTGTTCCAAGTGAAGCAGAGTTTGTAATGCGCGCGTATTCGGAACGAAGGAAGCGAATAATACCGTCTATTTAAATTTTCGGCGGATCACCTTAGCCGACCCATTTTCGTTAAAAGCTTTTCGTTCAAAATCTCTGAATGCTTCTTTTCACGGACATGGTTTCGGCGTTTGTGGAAATTTTTCCCCCTTGTGCGCGCCAAAAGATTTGTTTATTCGTGGATCGTGTTCTCTATCTAAAATACAGCACTTCTTGAAAGTACGTAGATATGTTTTTATTGTGTAAAGTGTGTTTTAATAGTTGCAACGATTTTACTCTTTGTATAATAACATATTGTGAAGTAACAATAAAATGAATTTTGAAAGGCAGTATTGACGTTTTTAATCATTAAATGTTACACATTTTGATACTATTAATTTCTCACTCGATAAATCTTTTAATTTTTGAATGGGAGAGAAGAAAGAACATTAATTCGAGTCTAATTAAAAATTAATACATCGTACTAACTAAATGATAATTGCTTTTACATAATAGTTTCTTTTATAAATGTTACAATCATTTAATATTCAAATTAAATACCTTCGAATACGAGAATAATTTCTCTCGCAAATATCATTGTAATTATTTAATATTCAAGTGAACTATTTTCGAAGAAAAGAATGATTACTCTCTTAAATGTAACCGAAGTTATTAAATACTGCAATTAAGTTATAAATTTCATTATAACCATCACATTGAAATAGAGAACTTCTTGGAAAGTAATTACAAGGTTTATTCACCGATTAACAACATGTTACATGTACTTTCACTCCGAACTTCGAAAAGTGTTAGGAACAAGCTGAACGAGATTCAACGAGAATCGCATTATCATAAATTAGCAGTGTTAACTAGCGCGTGCTGCGCGCTAGCTTTCTCAGATGCTATTATTAAAATCCTATCGATACATTAACAAAACCTAATCATCGCGATATCGTGTTATCGTCGCGATATGACGGTAGTAAATAAATTCACGTTCACAGCAAGATCACGGTTATCGAGCCACCGTGTCTCCCTGTTAAATGAACACTGTTATTGATCGATATTACGACAGTCTGGCTTCCTCGAAACAATTCCATCTCGCTCGACTCTTCGCACTTCTGTTTATGGTCGCGCTACAATAATACCTGCGGTTGATTAACTTCTATTTACACTTTCGAACACTTTCACCGTCGTTGAAGAAATCTTTGTCGATGTCAAGCATTGCATATCAGATTTTGTGAAAAATTATCGGCTTACTATGTTCTTATTTTATTCAGTCAATTGTACCAAGTTTCCGTGTACAAAACTAACAATAAGTCGAAGAGAAAGAGTAAGATTTTTCTTTTATCGAAGGCTCTGTTCTCGAGAAAATTCAGTTTGAAAATTTGTCAAGTATGTCCAGTTGAATATGATTCATTCTGAATTGAATAAGATAGAATAATCGTGTGAAAATAAATCAATACTATATAAACTAAGATTTTCTTTGTAAGAAAGTCCGCTGAAAATTACACTTAAAAATTTATCGTGTACACGTGTGCCGAGCAAATTTTTAATTGAAAATTTATATTAGTAAATATAAAACTGATATCTTACCAAGAAAACATATCTAATTGTTAGATACGTCATCTAACGATGTACTAAAAAATGAATTAGAAATAAAGAAGAATCTAAACTGCTTTTTACAGCTTCTTGAAATTACACAATTGTCTGAATTTTATCAAAATAAATTAGCCTTAAATTATAACTTAAAAAGAAAAATAACATTCAAAATTGAAACACATCATTTACTGCATATACCTTCTCCTAGACATGTATATTTTTAACAAACCAAACATAATCGGCGACAAATAGCGTATGGCCACTGTAGTTTACTGTGACGATACTGAAACCAATACTGAATTATTTTCATATATCATACGTATATATTCAATCAACGAACATCCACTCAACAATATTCTAAATCACATTGACCATGAATTTCTCATATCCATCGACGAAATCTACCACCGTTTCATTAAGCGAAAGGAAGGAAACGTCGTGTCCACAATACGGTGACAGATGCGGTGCTGTGCGGTTTAATACTTGAGTGGAAACCATAAACGCGAGCCGTCCGCGCGTAGCGTTACGAGCCGGAATTCTGCGCGCGAACGGAACGTAAATCAGCAACGGCGTTTATGGCCTGGTAAATTTTGCCGGGCGTCAGTTACACGTCGCGAGACGCTGTCCGTAATTTCGGCCGAGGACAAACGACAACCGTCTTCGTTACGAGCCGATCTGTCGCGTGATCTGCTATCGTGCACGATATACGGCGATTAAATTTTTATCGGCAACGGACCGCGCCGTACGATAAATGTTTCTCTGAGTTCAACGTAGAATTTCCGAGGGATAGATTATTCACAAAGGTAGCGAACGTGCAATAAAAATTACTCGCTTTGATTCCTTGGTATCTTCGAACGAACCCTCTGTCACGGTGAAAACGCTTATTGAAATGTTGGAAAGAATTCTTTAACAAAATCACCGAGAGTTTACCGAACAAATTGATTAGTATGTATTCATCTTTACACATGCACATGCATAATACATCATTTGAACCATTTATTCAATTGTGATGTGTTATCCTCTTTGAACTTTTAATAAGTAAACCAATTATTTTAATATTGTTCATAAGATTGTCTGTACGATACTTAATAGACTAAATATTCAAAGGGTCAAACGTCTGTTCTTTTTTTTTTTTTTTTCATAAATTACTTTATACCATAGTACTATTATAATATTAAATTTAAGCTGCAATTCGTAACTACTGTTTTATTACTATAGTGCTATTGTTACTACTGTAATAATAATAATAACACGGTGATCAAATTGCTGTTATATTTTCTTTGTAAAATTTCTATTTCGTCGCAAAATTTACTAGTTACCAATAAATTTCATAAAAAAATATAAAAGATTTTTTACTTCTGTTCTTATTTGTACTGTAAAATTTTAGTAGATAATTAAAGTGATAATTTTGTATAATATCAGAATATCAAAATATAAAATTTCAGATTGCTAGCGGAACCATAAACGTGAATTTATAAAAGTTGGAAAATTTGAAATATGAAGCTATACAAAAACTCTGAAAAGAAAATGGATTTTCGTATACTTCCAAATCTAAATGGTTAATTTCTAATTATTATATTTCGTTGTTTTAGTCGTTCTTACAAACCACATAATATATGATGTAAATCTCTTTGGTGAAAGAACAGCTTTGAGGGAAAAGGGTTACAGAATAAAAGACTTGAGAACTAAATCGTAAAGTGGAATCGGCAATGCGCACGACATCACGTGCCCAATTTTAGGTTCAACGACAAAGACCACGACGAGACTAAGCGTCGTCATGCAAGAGCAACGATGAACATTCCAAGTTACATTTGTTTTCTGTCGCCAGGTGAGAATCCACTGCTTGTCACGCCGTTTCCAGCCGGTACCTGTTCTTACTGCTGTCCGATCGACGTTGATCGAGATATAGAGTACCTGCTTTTCACCAGGTACGTTCACGATCAATTTCAAAGCATCGCTTTTAGAAAAACTTGAAGATTCTATTGGCGATGGACACCTCTTTTATTATAGTGTATCTGTTATTAGATTTGTGATAAATTTTTAACTAACAATTTCGCAAATTTTAATAGTGACGGAGACCTATTATAGTCATCAGGGTTCACAGATTCACAAATTTTTTATTTCAAGCGTAGAAAATTAAAATATTTATTACCAGGTTTCATAAATTCACAAATTTTAATTCAACTGAACAGGATGAAAATAGAAAATTATTCAATTAAATTATTATACACAGAATACATATTATTCAATGGCTAGATCATGTCATGAAAGTCTAAGTAACAATTGCAGAATTGAAATGAAAAATGTTCTGTCACACTAAATTCTAAAATTATTGTTCTCCCTTGTATTAGGAGGAATCCAACTTGCGGGACAACGTTGAATATTTCAGACCCGTATTCCTTGCGGAAGAGTTATTTCAACGACAGATATCCAACAGTAATTTTCATTCACGGATACAGCGAGAGTGCAACGTCAGGAAGTGCCACGGCAATAAGAGACGGTACTCTTCAAGTTACTAGCTTCACGTGTTACAACCACGAATCATTTTTAATTAAATCATTCATCTCACAGAGTTTCTCGTTTGATTAACCTGTTCCATGCCGAGATGTTCAATGACGCATACTTACTTATTAAGGTGAAATTAAATTAACTTACGACGACTAAATTATATTTTAGAATTCAAAGATTCACGAGATTTTTGATATTTGAAAGTTCAGAAAAAATCAGAAATTTCACTTTTATTGCGATAAAGCACACAGTGGATCGAATAATCTTTCATTTTTTAATTAAATTCAGAAAAATAAAAATAATAAAATCCACAAAACTCGTCATTTTTAAAGCTCTGTGTAAGTGGAAAAATAAAAATAATATTATTGTATTATATAATATTCTCACTAATTTATATAACTTTAATACAGAATTAATATTTAACTTTTGTAATTAAAGAAATAGAATCTTGGCAGAAAATTGTTTTTCACTAATTATGAAATTACACTTA
Source organism: Frieseomelitta varia (assembly GCF_011392965.1). Classification (NCBI taxonomy): domain Eukaryota; kingdom Metazoa; phylum Arthropoda; class Insecta; order Hymenoptera; family Apidae; genus Frieseomelitta; species Frieseomelitta varia. The sequence goes on from NW_025108972.1 coordinate 43,976, forward strand.
TATTTTACAAATATATTTTTATACTACACATATTCTCCGTGATTTCGCGTTTGAAAATAAATACACAAAAATTAACAGTCCACTCGCGACATACAAACGAGCTTAATTATTCTATCCAGAATTCAAAATTGAATTTCAACAGATTCCAACTTAGATGACCGTGCACCATCTTGATCCCATTTACCTTGTTACAACTAAATTCGAGCCATTTAGCACTGTCGATCACGGAAATGTTCCTTTGACAGACGTAGAATTTCTAACGAATCAACACCGGAGAACACCGACATCTATATGTTATCAGATTTGCCAAGACACAGCCAGTAGACGGAAACTGATAGAACTAGGCTGACGACATTAGTAGTTACAAGAATCAAGCGGAGAAGCCATCGCAAGACATTTTGACAGAATGATGAATCGCAGATCTCTCGAAAGTTCAGCCTTTCACTATGGAAACTTCGCCGTGCACCCGGGATCCATATTTCCGCCTCCGACTGTGACATTCGCTCTCCTCCCTATTCAACGACCAACTCCATCGTACTGGCCACAGACAAGTTTCCAAATCGTTGAGAACTTTCTGGCGTTTACATACTCGTTTTCATGCCGAGAATGGCGGCTGAAAAGGGCACACTTGAACTTGAATTGAATTTCGCTGTTGAATGATCTTTGCTTTGCTTTCCTTTTTTTTTGTGGAAAATACGCACGCGCGTGGTAATATTATATTATTCTGGAGATAATCAAAGAAATGGAGAATTCGTTTCGTTTACTAAATATTAGAATAAATGTCCACTTTGGATAGAAATCTTAAATTTGTAAGAAATCAACATTCTCAGTCTAGTGGCACGCGTGAATATTTGTAAGGATTGAAGATTCCAAGGCGATGAAAAAGTTCTTATCATTCGAGGTTCACTTACTGACTCTTTCTCTATTTCACCTCCGCCTTTTCAGGTTTTTTAATAGTCAAACTCTGATCGAATCATTCATTTTAATTTGTCGATCTCAGAACAAGAAACATAAGTGAAATAAAGAAGAATAAGATTTCTTCTAACATAAAGTGTTATTTGAGAAGTGACATTCACGCACACGCATTTCGTCCATTAATTTAATATCCAGATGTCACATTTAAAAGAATATTTCCAAGGTTGAAGAATTCCTAAAAAAAAAGTACTATAAAAGAATTACTCGATACCTTTTAGCGTATTTGAAACGAGATTGAAAACAGGAAGGTGATTCTAAATTCTTATTCATACAAATTCTCTTGCACCATCGAATTCTAATTATGTGTAAAAATAACAAGGTCCAAAATAATTCTAATCCCCTATTATTATTCTTCACTCCTACTCCACATTTTCCATTCCTTCGACAGCAAAACTGTTCTCTCCCTCAAAAGTTACGGAACGTCTTTCAGTTTATCTGAAACGAGGCGAGTACAATCTAATCCTGGTGAACTGGGCCAAGCTAGCCGGGCTGCCATGGTACGTGACAGCGGTTCGAAACACGAGAACAGTCGGACCTCAGGTCGCCCGTCTGGTGAACTGGCTGGACGCTCAGGGGGCTGTGTCCCTGGCCAACTTGCACGTAATTGGTTTCAGCTTGGGGGCTGAGATCGCCGGTTTCATGGGGAAAGCTCTTGCGCCGCGAAAGGTATCGAAAAAGTTTCAAACGCGTGACGCATATCCAAAGTAACCGGTTATCAATTTTCAATTTAAGATTGGAAGGATCACGGGATTGGACGCGGCCTATCCCCTTTACATGAACACGGGCAAGAATGGACATCTGACGAGGAGCGACGCGATGTTCGTAGACGTGATTCACACCGACGGTGGGAATTTTGGTTTTCTGAGTCCTTTGGGACACGCGGACTTTTATCCAAACGGTGGCACACCTGTTCAACCTGGGTGCAATTTGGAGAGCGTGATCCAGAGAAGCATGTCGAGGCTCGTCAACCAGTACAGTATGGACTCACGTATTTTAGAAGTTACTCTATTATACTTGGAGAAGTTAAAAGTATACAATAATACAATTTCTTCCATGAGTTTCTATTATAATAGTATAACAGAACTAAAACAGAAATTCGGTGGAGTTCCATGATATTTTTACCAAACTACCAAAGAATTAAAGAAAAATAATTGTTCATAGAGTTAGAATATTATCTCAATAATTGTTCATAGAGTTAGAATATTATCTCAATAATAGAGTTAGAATCTCAATAATTGTTCATACTAGAGTTAGAATATTATCAGTCTTATATATTATCAGTCTTATAGTTATAATCTAATTTCTATTGCTGTTTGTTCCAATCTAGTCGTCTGCGGGCATAACAGAGCCTGGATGTTGTACGCCGAATCTGTGACAAATCCTTTCGGATTCTCCGCAAGTCGATGTCCAAAATGGCATCCCAGCATCCACGTAGCTTGCACGTGGACGCCTGATGTCTTCATGGGATTTGCCGCGAATTCTAGAGTCAGAGGGCAATTTTATCTAAGAACGAACGCGCAAGCACCTTTCGCGAGGAACACGACTGGATACATAGGGAAATGATAGAAGTTTGGATGAACCAGACGAACAGACCTGAACTCTTTGAATAAAACTCATAGAGAAACGAGAGACGCGAGAATTTCAAGCAGCTAATTACTGGATGAAATTAAAGAAACTGTAAGGTTCAGTGTGATTTCTCATAAGTCTGATTTTCTCAACTACTGTAGAAATGACGAGAAATATTATGGAATAATTTCTTTTCCTTTCTGCGAAAGGAACAATATTATGAAAAAATGGCCTGCAAAAATGGCAAGAGACGTTATACAAACAAATCAAATACAGTAAAATTCGAATGAAAAAGAAATTAAAAATTCAACTGCACTAGAAATGAAAGATGTACGAAGATCGGAGAAGAAAGAAAGAAATGGAAGTACCAAAAAATCAGAGCACAGTCGAATTATTTACAGTGACAAATGAAGTTTAGAAATTAAATTTTGTAATAATTCCTGCAATTCTTCAATACTCGCCAATATCAGTTATATTAAGAAATTATTTCACGAGAGAATTCAAGAAAATGATAAAAGTATTCTTACAAAAGTTAACCACAGAAAGAAATAAAAAACACTGATAGATATGTAGATATATAGAAGAAGAATGGTGAAGAATTGCAAAGTTCACTGTGTATCATCGAAGGCGCAGTTTCCCTCTTTTACAATCACGGACAGCGATGTGAGGCAAAATGGCTTGCAATTTCACTGCTATTTCTGAGGCACCCTCGAAATATGGAAATTCCAAGGGCACCTTCTTATTTCATATTTTTAGACAATCGATAAAGGCTGCAGAAGAAGACTGCTCCGGGCGAGGGGGTAATTGCGTTAAACATTTCATAAGTCGGCTACGGAAGCACAATAAGGACGAAAAGTGAGAAGAAAAAAAAAAGAAGAAGAGGGAAGCTGGCTGATCTCCAATACCGCATCGAGTTTTTCCTTCACTTGCTGTGATTTTACTGGACCAGAAATATTCAAAAACTATGCAGCCTTTTAGAAGAAAATTTTATAAATCAGAAGAGAAATACCTATGACTTTGTTTGACGACATAAATAAATATGTATGTATGTCAAAAAAATCCTTCAATTTTTGAAAGAGAGAATGATTAGCAATTTTACTGGATGATCAAGAAAATTAAACAAATTTTATGATTTCTACAAGATGTTTATAAATAAGAAGAGCGATGTCTGTAATTTTATTTGATGATGTACATATGTCAAAAATCCTTCAATCTTTGAAATATATGAACTCTCAAAATGATCGAAAACTAATTTTTTTAAATTACTATTGACACGGTATTTGAAGTTTCAACTATTACCTTTCATTCCACGAATGTGTTTTTTAAGATTATTTATTACAATATTTATTTATTAGTTATATCGCAGTGAATCAATAATTACTGTTGTATTTAGATATTTCAGTTGATCTATGGTTATTATTTACATGTGGTTACGATAGATATTTCTGAACATAATAAAAAGAAACAAATCCAATTCAATTTCAATAAATCTTCCCCGCTTCCTGTATCAAGAAATATCAAGGAAATCAAAAGTTTTCTATATGAAACTCCAACGTATCCTGTTGGTATCGGAGACGTTCCAATTCGTCGAGACAACAAAGAGACATTTCTATAAAGCTGGTGGCTAGCTTCTTCCTTCATTTTGTCAACGACAGAGAACCGTAGATAGTTGCAATGCGACGTGGTTCGGGCATCAACGCAAGACAGTATCTCTTTTCCCTCTTTTTCAGAGCTTTGTTCCCCGTTCGTATCGTGGAAAATGGACGCAGTCACTTCCAAGCACGAAAGAAATCGAATCAGGTTGAATTTCATTGGATCGTCAGCCTAGTTTCTCCGTGTCTGATAATTAGATCGCGCGATTCTATGCATATTCATATTTCGGGGGGAATATGTTGTAAGTAAACACCTTTGGTGAACTTTAGTTTAATAACTGGGGTTTGCTTTAATTTACTCCTGTGTTGAATTGAAAACTAAAAATAAATTTTCTACAACGTCAAATTTCTTGAGAAGAATTTCTAAAGAATTAAAAATGTAAATGGTATATATATTGATATGAATATATAGTGAATATAGTTTATATTCGTAAAAAAAATTATCATATGGAACATAGAATATAAAATATTAATTATATAATATTATATAATATTATTAATTAAATAATTATATATCCATATAAATATAATCATTGCATAGAATTACAGAGTTAAAAATATAGAATACAATTATAAAATTAAAACAACGTAACAAAGGTAAATTGATCCTGGTCCGATCAATTTTAGTTTTTGTAAATGATTGTGATACAATTTGTTTCTAATAAAAACCGAACGATCATATCTCGATGTTACGAGGAAAAGAGTTTAATAAATATTCCAAACTCTCCTTTGTTTCGAGGACGATCAAACTTTGCCCACGAAAATTTCCGATATCCCGCGAGAACAGTGAAAACAGAGGGGAAACTTTTCAAAAAGCTGGCACACTCTAAAATCCAAATGTTTACCGGAGCCGAGTGCATCGAGTCAGCTGGTATTTGGTATTTTCGAACGAATCGCGAGTTCGAGTGGTTTCGAAGTGCACTCGAGAAGTCGATAGAAGCACGATAGCCCCGAGACTTTCGTAAGGTGGTTACGTAACTAAAACGATTATCGAAATACGTGTGGAAATTTGTTGGCGAATTTCATTAAACAACGAATAGCAAGATAGAGCAAAGTGGAGACGAAATTGAAAAGAATCCAAGCAATCTTAAGGAGCAAGGTCTCTCTCTCTCTCTCGAGGAGACCAGTCGAGTGGCTGCACTTATTGTAAGAATCGTAAACGTGGCGCACAATAGAATGCAATTTCGTGGAATCGATGAAATGATTTATGTAAAGTGGTGAACTGTTTGTACAACTCTCCTTTCCACGGACACTAACTCAGCTAGCAGGTTTCGCTAGCTGTTGAACTTCGATAAAGTGAATGACACTTTTTCGAGCAAAGTGGAACGGTATTGTTATCCTTTCCGAGTGGATGTGGAAGGATCGACTTTCCTAACTCGAAGATGAACGTATAGTAGAGATCCATGATTTCGAACATGAAATTAATGACAGAACCACTACAAGATAGAATGATAAAATTACTATAGAAGGTACAATGATACACGTATAATTAATAATAGAATTGGTGACCACAATGGTCAAAATGACCAATTACGTAAATTTTAAACACTTATAACGACGAATTTTTAAAGATTTCAATGATAGGTATTTAAATAAAAGTTTGTGTTTCTTATTGTAAATTTTTCCAATTCCTTGCATTTGTTGTTTTTAATGCGCAAAATCAAGTAGAATGCAAGACTATATAAAATAATTAAAAAAATACAGTGTTCACCACAACTACATTTAGAACGTAAAGCAATTTCTCACCGAGCAATTTCTTTTTTCAAACATATGTTTTGGAAAACTGAATACTAAAAATAAAATATTCAAAAATTACCAAAGGATACTTTAATAGTATCTTACCGAATATTAAATAATATTCGCTTCAGTTTTATATGAACTAGAGGAAAATCGTCAATATCAAGGTTAATCGCAGTACATGAATTGCAAGCCCCATCAGCCGACAATTATTCAACTTTCCCTACTCCAATTCATTAATTCGCCACCAGGTTTTACACTTGGCGAAAATGCACGACGAATCGATCAAAATGTACGGATATTTATGAGCCGTTGAGTGTAGCTGCACGCGAAATCTCGCAATCTGTACAGTCGGTCAGTCAACCCGACACCGTGCGTTAAAAAATTCACTACTGACAGGTCGATAACGATCGACGACCTATGGCCAGGGTTATAGATGACCCTAGTCTTGAAAGACTACCACCAGCTATAAAGACCGAGCCTGGAGCGTGCCTTCGTCCACGTTTGACTACATTTTCTCTCAGCTGTCGTGGAAATCCCACGACGAGTGTCGTGACCAGCCGCGTCCTCGTCGGGCTCCTTAAAAAAAAAAAAAAGAAAAAAAACTCGCGTCGAAAGAGCGAAGTTTCGCGCGAGAAAGAAACCAATTACCACTGTTGTCGTGGACGCTAATGGATTTTTAATTAAACTTTCGTCGACGGCGATCATTCAAAGGTCTTGGTCGAAGATGGTTCAGATTGCCAGAAGAAAGCCTCTATTTTTTACTACCAGCTTTCGTCCCGTTCTCTCGCTGGCGTTCCAATTAAGAAAAGTTAAAATTCCTTTCCGGGGTTTAATTATAAAAAGAATTTTCGTCTAAAAGTGTTGGAAGTTAAGTTGAAGGCTTCAGTTAACTTGATCGTCGTCATTAGACTTCAGAGATTTGTGGAAATTTATATTTTTAACATAGTACACGATGTAAATATAATTGTAACGAAATGTCATAACGAGGACTGTATTAAGAACATTATTTTCTCCACATTTTGCACAAGTGCGTAAGAATCCAAATTTGATTATGACTATTATTGGAATTATGTATGATGATCATTTAGAAACCTAGGACAATTCAGAAAATTAAAATATTCAATGGAAGAAAAATCGAAGAAAAATTTCCAAGCGGTAAATTCCTAAAAAAGTGTAGCTAACCTAAACCGAGAGTTAATTTTCAAATTCTATATAGAAAAATACTTGTGAATGGAAGCGGAGATATCCGAGCGAAAAAAATCGACGCCGATTTTAAGGTTGAAATTCAATTTCCTGAAGCAGATTTACAGAAGCGCGAAAAGCACAGGTTATTTACGAGACAACTCGATAAGTGAAATGCCAGGAGAATATCTACAAGCCGGGGAGAAATCCTCTGTGGTTTTGCGACACGTTCCACTTGCCCCATCGAATATCCCCCAGAGAATTTAATGTTGTACACGTTAAATCTATGCTTAGCCTCCCGACCGAGTAATTTGAAATTTATTTCTAATTTTACACGAGGCCTGAAATACCGTTCGTGAATATATTTTACGTTGAAATTCATTCTGATCTTATCGGAGATCGATTTAGGGTGAAACTAATTTTGCTAAATGTTAAGTGACTCTTACATAACGAATCGTGCTTTCGTTGACATTCGAAAAGTATACGAATAATATACTTCGATTCGTTCGTTCGAAGTACTTTTCCTCATTTTTTAACACTCTTTTAAACGTGTATTACACATATTCATTTCATAATTAAGTTCATACTTTTAGCTAAAGAAATGGAACATAAATAGAGATTTGATTCATCCTTTATATCACGAGCAATTTTTAAATTGTACTGTTGGATTCAAAAAGCGTTTCAGTGACGAGAAACACATCTCCAAACATTTAAATGTGCAAAGTTGCTACAAGATTGTTTGTAACGTTAAAAAAAATTTAATATTTTTACAATTTTCTGTAATACATTAATGAATAAAATGAGTTTAAATTATAGATCCAAGATTCTTATTATTTATCTGTGTAAATTGAAAATACAGAAATTTAATATTTTCTATGAAGATCCATTTATATCGCTAATCAATTTTTCCAAGTTATTCCAATTTTTCACGATTAAAAAAAAAAGCATTCGAACACTTTATATCATGCAACGTTCAAGTTGGCCAACAAAAATGAAGTTCAGAGAGTGTAAAAAATCATGTGTAGAAAAATCTAACCCTGTGTAACAACAACACCTAATCCATCCAATCATCTTTGAAACCGTTCTTCTACATCCAGCACTTTGATTTCTGATAAAGACCCACTAAACGTCTGCAATTTAACAACAATGATATGTAACGGTAACGCGATAACAAATAACGATTGGACGCGCGGATCAGAAGGGTATTCGAAAATTTCCCAGCAAATTGACTCCAATGAGACATTATAACGATATTGGGTTCTGCTATCGCTGTCAGTGACAACGGTGGAGATCGATGGAACGGAATAAAGTCTAGTTGGCGCAGTCTCGGGCTGCATTCAAATCGGCAGCGCCCCGGTCGTATCGGGGCTTCGATCCAGCCATCGATGAAGGTGCATTGTCCCCCGCGGAAATGGAAAACGAAACACGAAATGTCTCGGGGTCTTCTCTCTAAAGAGCAAAAGCACCGGTAGCTATCTCTCTCAACTAGCCCCCTCCCCCTCCTCGTATCGATTCCCACCTTTGTCCCTTTGTTCTTGGCCAGCTCAGATTATGAACACGTCAGAACGATACCAGTCGATGCGTTGTTCCACCCGTTGGCGCATTGCTTTCCGTCTGTGACGCGGCTGTGTTCCTAGAACCAGAGCTCGCCACCACGTCCAAGAAGGGGTTGTCTACCCTTTCGTACGCCCACTCTTTACCGATCGCGAGCTTCCCCTGGCGTGTTGCACGCCACGTGAAATCTAATTTTTTAACAGGACTGCTGGTGAATCATGATTCTCGGACGGGCAGGTTATATACCTTCATAGGTAAGAATTTTACTTTCATACTTCACGTATGGAAATACGCGCGTGTGAGATACGTATATGAGCGTGGAAACGAACTCGCTGCCTCCTTTTGCCTGGATAAATTTATCATTTATTTATCGGTTTTTCCCTTGGAATCATTCCGTGTTCTTCTTGAGTTTTCATTCAATGATTGTTTTCAATTTTCAAATTTCTTTTTACGTCAAGATACATCTAAATTACTGTCATGCAAATCTTTTCATTGAAAATCAAAAGGAATTTAATTAAATTTAATTAAATTATAAAATTTAATAAAAAAAAAAAAAAAAAAGAGATCTAGTCTCTACGATAGATATGCGCAGTGCTATATCAGAGTAAAACGAACATGTGCTGATATAGTACTCATTTACCGCTCTAAAGTATTCAATATGAAGATGATGTAAAGAAATATAGAGACTACGCATAATGTTGGTATTGCTTGACTTGTAAAATTATTCATTGCAAGAGGACAGAACTTCCATGAAAAAAGTTTAAGAGGCACATGAAAATTTAATAAATTCCACACAAAATAGAACTACAAAATTGTATATGTAGAAAATGTTTTGTGCTTTGTATTTTTTTTATAATAAATGGCAGTTTGATAAAACGAATGTTCATTTTACACTGATATGGGGCTGCTGATATGTGAATGGGCAGGGTGGAGTCAGTCAGAACGGCGTACAAAATCATGAGAGCGACCGGATGGCAACAAGAACAAAAAGAAAGGAAGATGAAACGAATGAAACAGGGGATGTGGAAACGAGTGATGGCACGTGACGAAGGATCGCGTCATTTATGGAAAGCGTTAATGAGGCGTTACTGCCTCGAGCGTCACTGCCGGCTGCGTAAGCTTTTCCTTCGCGGAAATAATTACGTGACGTCACGAGAATATACTCGACATTGTCCAACACTGTGAAATTCAACCACTGTTATTCATATATCATTTTCTTCTCGGTTTATTTAACTCCAAGTCGTTCATAAAGCGGTTGTCACGACGCGCGAGCAAAATGCAAGAAGATATTCATGCGAACCGAGCGATGCTAATTCATTTTCTCGTCTGTCGTGCTCGTATGAGAAAAGTATTGTACGTATACAATTAAATATATATGAACCTTCCTACAAGCAAGACACGAAAATCATGACGTAGGAATAAAATAGACGAAGAAGATACTCGTACGAACTGAATGATGAACCTACATCATCGATTAATTGATTAATTAGCCAACTAATTAATAATTTCTCTTGTAAATGCCCTTTTATGAATTAGGTATTGTACGTAAAACTCGGAGAAGATTGTTTAAAATTTGAATAAAAATGTGGAATTAAATATGCATGTATAATCTAAGTAGAATAGAAAAGTATTAATTGAAAAATATGAACGTCAGCGAGTTGAACAAAAGTGGTAAAGAACTGAATATTATCATGTGAAATTAAGTGAATTTGTAAATGAACATTTTAAATGAGTATTAAATGAAATTTTTATTCTAATATTGCACACTTACTTCAAGATCTTTATAATCTCCCTTTAAATGGTCGAATAAACGTTTAAGTAAGTAAACTTTAACACTTATTTATTTATACTTTATTCTTGGAGTGGAGATTCTTTTCCAGGAAATTTAGAAGAAAGATTCTCCGATCGAAAAGGAAACACCAGGAAATCTTATTGCCTCGTGTGTTCCCCTAAGGTCCATTTAGCGCAGTTTCTGAAACGGAACGGCGGCCTAACGTCTAGAAAGTCTAACAAGTCTCCCAGGGGTTGCTGGCATTTCCAGACTGGTCTATAAACGTTCATCCTCGCGAGAACACGTTGCCATGCTTTGCTATCAGCGTAAAGATGCTTGTAACCGTAAACAGTTCCGCTGCACCTGTACGCGAACAGACACTTTGTTGCGTTGTATAAATAGAACGTCGAGTTGCAAACAGACCTTCACACTTATCCAATATAAAGTAAAGTAACTGCATAAAAGTAAAAGAATGACGATAACAACTCTTAAAATAATTTTCAATTATTTTTATTTACTAAATCTTTTTCTTTAAATAATTATTTGTCTTCGTTCTTTCTGAATTTTTCACTTTGAGGTCTTTTCAACAAGTTTAGACTTCTCATTTATTTCTAAATTATGAGACTGATTGCAACAATTTCTCGCTACCAGTCTTTCTCATCTTTCTTTTACCATGGGAATTATTGCGAAATTAAAAACTACTTAGAAATTAATTTCTAAATAATTTTAAGAATTTAAAATTTCTTTTGTCATGAAATTTTACATTGTTTATTCTAATAATTATTTCACTTTATATTTAGAATTATATTTGAAATAAATTTCTATTTAATGTCAATATCTTCAGTTACGTTCGCAAAAGTCGTCCACAGTATAGTTATTACATTAAACCGTTTGATTATCATATCCAATGTGAAATTGAATTTTGAAATGACTCACGTAATCCTCCTTATCATAATTGTAACAATAAGCACATGCAGCGATTATGGTGTTTCCACCGCAAAGTAAAATTATACTACAGTTCACCTATATACGAAACCTCATTAAGCCTGAAGTATCATGGTTATTCTATTTCTACTGTGTGCTGTAGTTCATCTAGACTCTTGCCTCGGGGTAATTAAGCTCTTCGTTTCAATTGTATCCACACCTTCAATCTTTTCCACTCTCTACTTTTGTCTCCTTTCTGGCTCTCCAAGAGGTGTCAAACTTATAAAATCGAGATGAATCGCCGATTTGAAAGACTTTTTCTCAATAGAACGTCAGTTTCTAAAGCCCAAAGTTCCCTTCAAACGAGATGAGATTTATGAACATGACCAAAGAAGTCGATTCTAAATGGAAATCTATTAATATTCTAAATAGAATATCCAAATATTTTGTTCGGAATTCTAACAAAAATGTATAAAGTTCTAATTATTTCTTCCATATAAATTCACACTGACCACTATTATGGGTATTTTTGTACAATATATGCATTTTATAGATTTTAGAAATTTTAAATTTCATAAATTCTCTAAATTTTCAGAATTAAGATACATAATATAAACTATCGTATCGTATGATAAAAGAAACATTCTGGTAATTTTAATCTTTCAATTGAAAAGTGAAAAATTTCAAAACCTCCCTTTCGCATCTATCGTATATATGCATAGAACAATATAGAATTACATATATAATAAGTATCAGAATAAAATTAATATTTTTTTCGGCCAACGTAGACTCGAGATATGTATCTCTGGAAATAGCAATTAAAAAACTCAATATTTTTTCGTAACTATTCTCCAAGAAAAGATTAATGAGGCGGTTAATTCAAATTGGTTTCCAATGCGTTAGTTTCACCGTGAGCTTGAGAGAATCGCAGTGCGCGGAATAATCGTGATTTTTTTTTCCCCGTCCTTTCACTCATTCCAAGCACTCATTCTCGCAGTTCCCATTCTACCGTCCCGCTCTCCTTCCATTACGCTGAATTATGCACGATACAGTTTCATTCATCCTTGGAGATGCGAGCGGACAATAGCGACGGGATCCACTCACGCGTTGAAACCCCGCAGGAAGTTGCTCGGCGGCCATTAATGGTAACGGGGGATAGGTGCATCGTCACGGAAGCACCAAATTATGCCTTGCAACTTCAACGAGAATCTCCATTTAGACAATGCGCCACGTTTCATGGAATCGATTCCCGCGTTCTTTATTCGAAAAAAAGCTCTGCCAGCTGCGAGAGAGTTCGAAAATACTGAAAGACGTTCAACGTTCTTTCCTCCTTCCTTTGTTTTTAGCTCGGGATGATTTCTAGCTCATTCTCGCGTAATGATCTACTGGAAAATATTATTTACGACACGAGAGGATCAAGTCGCGGAATTTAATTAAAAATTTCCATTTTGAATATCTATCCTTCTCATTTGGAAAATTTTATTTCGAATGCGCCGCAGAGAAGAATTGAACTACACGTTAAATAATAGGAATCACAGGTCGCAGAGTTTAATTTAAAGTTTCTCCGCTTCTAACTTTAGAAATTTCGCGATGCAAGCCGCGTCAAAAATGAAGCAGAATAAAGTCAAACTATATGTTGAAGAGTGCTAATATTCAAGGACTACAAAATATAATTTAAAACTTTTAACGTGCCATAAAATTCTCCTCCTATTTTAACCTAAAAATTTTATAAAGCGAAATATCTTAAAAACCTGCACAAAATGAAATTAGACTGTGTGTTAAAAAGTTAAAAGTTTCTTAGTTTCAAGGATTGGAAAATTCACTTCGAAACTCTCAGCGTACTTTAAACGTCGAAGATTCTCTTCTCTTTATCTTAAAAAAAAGAAGAGAAAAGTGAAATAAAACCAGTACATTAAATCGGATACTAAAATCTTGAAATTTTCAAAATTCTTCTCTTTCTGTTCTGAAGAAAAGAAATACGTGTAAGATCATCTAGCCCAAAAATCGAACGATATATTAAAAAGGTACTAAAATCACGAAATTGGATTGAAATGATTAGCTGAACACCGAAATTCGTGTGTTATATTCCCTATTAAAATGAAACAAAGTGTAGTAATAATAAATCCAATTCGATCAATCCCAAATGTTATCTATTTTATCAAAGGTTTTAACGAAAATCTCTACGAAACTATCTTTGCCCGTTCGTTCGATGCACTCGTTTCTATTTCGCCTAATGTTCTGGACTCTGTTGAATTGAGAAGCTGGTAAATCGCCCGGAGTTAGATAACAAAAACTTGGAAACGAAATGCTCGGTTGCGCAAGTAGCGTGGGACTATTTGTTGCGAGAACCGAAACGAAGAACGCTTTGCAACTCGTAATCCGATTTCGTGGGCGTTTTAAACGTCCCATGATTACCCTTCATCCGCGTAAAAGCTAACAAACTTTCCTCTTCTTCCCGAGGGCGAAATTTCTCGTCTGGAAATACTCGCAACACGTACATATATCCAAGAAAAATAATATCAGAACGAACGGACAGTTACCAAGCCTTTTGTATGCTAAACAGAAATATAACCATTTCTTTTAATTGAATCATTTTTCTATTAGTTAATTATTTTTGGATCGCTATTTGTGATCGTTTTCTTAATTATCTGACAATTCGTTTATTTGTTCCCAATTTACTCGTTAAATTTCCTTATTTTAAATTAATTTTTCTTTCCTGCTGAAATACTTATGAAATTCATTTTGGATTCTCTGTTTACTTCGTCGAATTTCTTATTCTTGTCAGTTTTAAATTAATTATTCTTTTCTACAAAAACTTTTATTAATTAACTATGTTGTGTATTATCGATTTTAATATTTATTAATATTACTGCTTTAATATTTCACTTTTGCTATTGAACATTTCAACGAAGAGTTGAAAGAATTGATAGATGCTTTTTATAAGAGATACGATAGAAAGGGGAGATAAATTAAGAATTATACATATCGATTTCTTCTAATTTAAACTTCATGCAAGTAATTTTGATGCAAAATCCAGAAAAGTTTGATTAAAATTTGATCGAATGAAAAATTCATAGTACCAGAATTGACATGATGAAAATTTTTAATTCGACATTGAAGATTCTATAAATTTTATCCATTTTTACGTATATAAAATCAGATAATAGTTTTTAAAAGTTTTAACATTTTTCTAATAATTCCTACGATTGACCTAATAATTAATAAATGCTCCAAAGTATGTGAGATTATATTTTACTTATCTACAATTTTTATGAAATTGTTCAAATGAAATTCTGTGTGTAAATTCTATTCGATTTTATGATGACAAAATATAATTTAAAAAATGGAATCCAAAGAGACAGTTACTTTACTTACTAAATATCATAATGAGTACTATATTTGAAATTATCGACATATTTTTGTTTATTACGTATATTCTGTATTACGTATATTTTGTGCCTTCAAATTTTGCATAAAAATTCGCAATCTAATCCCACATTCCTAATTCCTTAACATTAACACTTTAGAAATAATCCAATTTGATACAACAAATTAAGACTCATAGAATACCTAAAACACTTCGTTTTCTATCTTAAATATTACAAATATCTCTCCCTTATAAATATTTGAAATATTTGACAAATGCATGACTACATATTCAAACACCGCAGTTTCAATCCGATGATATCAGCACAGTATATAGACTCCACCCGCATAATGTCGCGGTCTTACACAGATTGGACTTTTCTACTTACACGCCCAAGCGTTAGGACGACGATCTTTAAAAATCTGACAAAGTACACCAAGATTAAATAAATTATTCAAGATTCGCTGCAGGTGCGAAAATTCTACGCGACGCGAGGGTTGCTTTTATGGGGCATAAAGAAGGGTAAGTACGTGTATGCACGTGGATAATGACATTTTGATGATCATTACGAGTTATCATCGCTACGGCTGAACTACCCTTATCGTTCTAGCCACGGGGAACGGGACACGGAGATAAATGGCGAACATCCTTTACAACAACGTCGTTAATTTTTAAGATTACTTCAACGTCCAAGTGTACGGTCGAGAGGCTCTTGCTGAAGCTAGAAGGGCTAGGTCCGGCAGTAATTAGGCCTGTAAAATATTCAACAACCGAACCACCCTGTTACGGTGGAAGCTACGCTCTGCTCTATCATTTTCTTCCGTTTTGCTACATTTATCATTCGTATTTTATCATTTCTAGCAATCGTTGGATTTAATTGCGGGCATGAACATTACGATACATTTAAATTTAAGTATGTTATTTATACAATTAAATTTGAATATTTTATTTAATATTCAAGTAGAGTTAATATTTTTTTTTTTAATATTTTACGTTAGAAGGCGAGTACGATATGGAAGAGATAATAGATTTCTAACGAGATTATTCGAAGATAAAAGCAATGGGAAACATTCAATATGTATGTACGTATTCAATACACCAAATAAATTTTGAAACTTTCAAGAACCTAGCCATTTCTTATCAATTTTTATTAGTTTCCTAAAATTAATTATATTTTCTAATAAATTTTATTAATTACTTAAAATTTTTACCAATACAAATTTTCACCAACACATTGACAATCTATTGATCATAAACTAAACTGAAAACTACGTTTTTACGCAAGAACGTTTCCATACAAGATGAAGAGACCCATCTGTTTTACCTATACATGTAACATGAAAGAAGGAAGGAAAAAATTGATCGGCTAAAATGCGTTTCGTATTCGAGATCCGGGTTGAAACGAGCGTGAATACATGCGATATTCAACGAGTATCGAGAAAATGCAGCTAGGGATATTCATCTTTGGACGTTCGTGCAACAGTTTTTCTACCGAGCAACCCCGAGCGTATTCCAGTCCGCTTGAAACCCAATAAAAGAAGCGTACCGATCTTCGCCGGTCATCGCTTTAAAACAATAGCACCAGACAACGCATGGGGCGGAGAAAATGCAAGGGAGAGCTTTCAAGATACTCTCCAAGGTAGAGAATATTCACGATCGATACTTCCTCTATCCTCTCTTCCATGTTTCACGACAAAGTTACTCAGCTTATTTTTTCTTATTTAATTGGAGACCACGATGCAAAAATTCGACTTATTGAAATTTGATATAGTTTCACCATTCAATTCCTATGCCAGTTCTTAATTGCATCAGTATTATTATTTAATTTATTAACAGTAATTCATCATTATCTATTATCCATTTTTAATTTCACTATATAGTCTTATATATTTATCGTACTGACGCGATCCATTTCATTCAAAATCGAGTACCTACTAGTATTTTCGAAACTTCAGCCAAATCAAGGCATCTGTGAAACGCAACTGAAAAAACTGAAAGACGCTAATGTCAATCGATTATAGAGATAATCCTCGAAACCTGTGTTCTGGAAAGTGAACAAGCCTCGTGTAATTTAACAGAGGCAGAAAGCTGCATCGATCGGCATTTCTAAGGTCTGCGCATTATGGGGGTTCATGCGGTCGGTCTAATGGTATTATCAACCCTTAAAGCTGGACTGCTTTCAGGTCATTGGCCAGTCTATTCTATTCTCTTCTCTTTTCCCTCCCTCCCTCTCTCTCTCTCTCTCTCTTTCTTTCTCTACTCAACCTTCCATTTTTTTCTCTCTCTTCTTGTTCCACGTCCGCTTCACTCTTCTTAATTAACTTGGTTTCATTCGAGGAAATTAACACGAAAGTGCTCTAAAAATGGCACGACCCACACGTGTAGGATACCACTGGCTGGTTCATTGTCACAAAGGGAAAGTTCATTGGCGCCAACCATGCGTTACGTAGCCACCTTCGGATAAGGTTACAACCCTTAGGAAAACGTTCCTCCTCAATCGTCACTTTCAACTACATTGCAATTTTAACGCTGGAAATATTATTATAGGCTAGTGATTTTCGCGAAGTTTAATTTAGATAAAATCGAGGAGGGTTGAGACTGAAGAAATTTCTCAACAATAATTTGCCAAATTACATAGATGTGATGAGCATAAATTAAATGTAGAATACGGTCACGCAAACGAGACGCGTGGGAAGTGTAGATTTTTTTTTTTTTTTTAGGCAATTAATTGAATGTTATAACTTATCTTAAGCTTTTGAACTACATCAGTGTAGTACTTTCATCGAAAGTGTTTTTTTTAAATATTCAGAAGCCGATTAAATGAAAAATTATGTAAATAGTGAGTTATGTGTACGTAATGTTCTTATCGCAGGTTTACTTCTTAATAGGTGATTAAATCTTTCAAGTATAAATATTTGCTGTTATCACGATAGAAGTGTTCGATTATATTCTGCTAAAATGGAAAGCAAAAGTAAACAGAATTCACGAATACCCAAAGACTAAAGTTGTTCGTTTGGCCTTAACATTAAGTTGATGAACTACAGTAAAACTGTTCATGTACAAAAGATAAAAAGAGAGAAAGAGAGAGGAGAGAACATAGAAATATAGAAAGACGAAAGAATGGCAAAGAAGCACCTCTACTATACAGAGAAAAAGGAGAAAACACACTTTTCTTCTCTTCAACAACTAACCTAAAGCCTTCCATATCTGAGATAACAGGGAGTTAAAAGATACGGGGAACTCTACCATAATTAATTGACCGTTAATGGGAAGAAAAACGAGTTTGCTTCTTCGCGTAACGATGATATTCAGGCAAGTTAGATGAACGACGTTAAGGTTCACGTACACCAGGTGATGGCGATCTTAACGCGGAGTTGGCGTGCACCTTATCTGGCACGACGTCTAGCTACCGGTTAAGTTACGAAGTCCTTCGAACCGGCAAGAAGGAAGGACTTGACTTTCCAGCAACTTTTACTTGGCCAGTTGCACGTGTTACTGCCAAGGTTGAAGTTTCAGGATCAAGCCTCGTGGTTTGTTCAAGATCCAAAAGCGATGCCGGCATACATATGTGTACGTAAATGATTCTTAAAAGTTGGTTTAATCGTTGCACGATTGGAAAGCAATTCATGAAACTTGGATTCATATTGATCATTATCCCATTAACATATAATATATAAATAGAGATGGAATAACATGTGCTAAACTGAAATCAAGGAATTTCAAGAAATATGTGCAGAGTGAAATGATTATAAATATATAAATAAAAATGTGTGTAAATAGATAAAGAGGACAGAACAAAATAAAATTTAATATAATGAAAAAAAAACAGAGTAAAACGACTAACAGTCTCGCAACCAGTCAGTATTAATTATCTAATGCTCAGATTTCTTTTTGACTGAAGTAAATAATGTACATACTGGAATTGATGTTAACAAAGTATATTATAGCCTCTCGACTGGATAATATCAGTAACCAAATCAAACCACCAAACGGTGAATGTGTTGGCTCTATACCCTATCACTATCGTGGTATCTTACACAGACTGGACGTTTCTATGTACTTAGTCACTCGTATACACGGGCGTAAACATTGAATGATTAGAGTTACTTTCGTAAAATACAGTAAACTTTAATATCTCGACTTTAAGAAACACGTTCAATTCTTATATGTTAATCTATTATATTTGGAAAGAAATTAATTTTGCTTAAGATTATTCAAATTAGTCATTCATACGATTTCTATAGACTCATCTATGAAAAAATTAATTTCACCCTCCTTAAAATCATTTAATTTTTCCCTAATATAATGATATAGGTATTTTTCAATACAACTGAACCACACACAATTCTTTAAAGCAATTCATCACATTCGAAGTACTCAATCAAAAATATCAATAGATACGTATTGAAATTTGGAGTATTTGCCGATAATCTTGAAACGATGATCAAACTGATATATAAAAACTACTGATACTAAAAATTCTCGGTATCTCTGTTTGACAACTTCGAGGAAACATAAATATCAACTTGACGCTTGTACGAATGTCTATGACTACGACTGCTATGATCGTGGCTATGACTCTGTGGCTCTGTTCGACGATTGGTCAATTCACGTGGCGAAATGATCAATGCCAGGGCGTCTACACATGCAAGGTCAAGACCCATTCCTCGACCAATACTCCAACTTCGCTTTCGAGCGTTTGGTCGCACGCGACCACGTTTAGAATATTTTAAAAAGCATAAAAGGCAAGGCCCGCGGCAACAATATTGCCGAGAATCTGCTAATCCGTTACAGTCATTAATGATCATCAGGCTTGTTATTAAGGTCGCGGTTCGCTGGATATTGCGATAAGCTCGGAAAAATTCCAAGGCTCTCCGGTTGTCGTTTACCGACACGCGAGTTCCAGCAACCGGTCCACAGGCAATTCGATTTCCCTTTCCAAGTTTCGTGACTGAAGGAGCTTAATTAACTCTTCATTTTTTTTTTTTTTTCATAAATTGGTCCTCTTACAAGTGTCAAAGACTATAAGACCCGTGGAGAACTTTTATGAATATATGTATATGCGAGTTACATGAAACGGCCTCAAATTTCGTTGAAACTATAACGGGGTACGGCTAACGTAGGTTACATCAGTGAAACTTGGAAAGTATTAATATAGAGTGTTAATATACTATTAATATTAATTAAGTATAACAAATATCAATATTAACATTAACAGTATTAGTAGCGTGATCAATATCATATTATGATATTAATGCAAATACGATATTAATATTTATTATACTATTTTAATATTATGACCACAATAAATGGTATATTTATAAATTTGTAAAATTACAAATATGATATTTGGTGCTTCACAATGATGTCTGACAGATAATTAGTACAGCTTGAAAGATAGCAAAGATGTAATAAAATTAAATACTGTTGTCGTAGAATATTTTAGTTTGTCAATTTCCGATATTATTTTTTCTAACTGTATTTCTTTTTTCTTGCCCTTTCGCATTGCTGCAGCCGATACGTAAAATGTCAAACATTCACCACGTCGATATAATAACGTATGTAACACGAGTGTGACAATTGTGGAAAACCGAGCATTCCTTTAACTTTATAATAGATTCAACGTGACATTGCATTCACGTTTTTCATTCATTTAAAAAAAAATGATATAAAAATTGCAAGAGAAACATAATTTTAGAAAGCTGAATTGCTTTATTTTATATAGATTCTAATATCAATAGCACTATTAAAAAATTTATAATTTCGTAAATAATGGAAAGATATTACATTCGTAATTCCCTACAAATACATAAAAAACCTACCCAAGTTTCCATATTCCATGAAAAATTCATGATCGAATTTTAAAATATCAAACAATCTAATTCAAAACCATGTCCCCTTTTCCACCAGTTAAATCGTCCGAATAATACTCGCACGAATCGAACACTCGTACCGATAGAAATATTCCTTGTTACCAGTCACCGATAGGGACCGGCGGAATCGAGAGAGAAAGAGAAAGAGAAAGAGAAAGAGAAAGAGAAAGAGAAAGAGAGAGAGAGAGAGAGAGAGAAAGAGAGGAGGAGACGCAGTAAATCAGAATTGTGACAGTGGCTAAATGGATCCGAGAAATTCCAGTTAGGTGGGACAGAAATGTTGGTCATACTAACCAGACCAAATATCCAGGCTATCCGACCAGTCGATCCGCAGACCGTGAATATTGCTGCTTGGCAGCCATCCTGACAGGGACACTTTTTCCATTTTCATTTTCCACGGACCATGCCAAATCTGCGACTGACCTACTCAACCACCACCGGTTTCGACGAAGGCAATTTTCCAAGGTGACCTGACGATAATTGTCTCTGGATGTAGAAAACTCGGTTGGAGTATTAAGAGAGTGACAAATTGCCGTCATAAAGCGCCGTTGGGCGCGTGTTCAAGAACAGACAAGATAATATGTGCTTGGTTCTTTAAAGGGGAGCAGAAGAAATTGAATCTCTGATGTACGATCGTAGCACGATACGAATCGAAGACTTGGCTGGGTGATCAAGTGCGTTGAAAACAGCGAAATCTGCGACTGTAAAAAGTCTTCGATGTGATATTTTTTGAAAGCACGATGTTATTTTGGGAATAGAATTGATTCTTGATATCTAGAGTGTGAAAGAGTGTCGGTTTCGTTGGATTTTGAGTATCGAAATTTGATGTGATTTAAAAATTTCGAGAAGAAGTTACGTTACGTTCAGATTAACCGAGTGTTACAGATTTTAAATTTTTCAAACTTCGAATTCCTACACTACCAAATTTCCCACAAATCCATAAATCCAATGAATTTTTCAATTCTTATGCTTCGGAATCTCTTACAAATTCTAAACTGTGCTTCCAACTTTCACATAATCTACAAAAGACCTCGAGATTTCCCACAAGCCTGACAAATCCTAAATTTTCCACAATTCTATAAATCTAATTTAAAATATATATATATAACTGATCCAATTGTCCAATAATTCTGTACCTCTATTTCCCAAGAAAAGAAATCTCGGAAACTGCACAGGAAGAACCGATAAAAAAGATATGTCTAGATGTATAAAACGGGAGGATAGATCCAGCAAAGCAGGACATTCAATACGGTCTCGAAGTATACAGTAATAAATGGCTTTAGCCTTTCGGAGGTGTTACCAGAGGCTTTCCAGTGAGCGATGATCGCGTTAACCTCGGGTAATTGAACCCTTCTTCCCTCTATCGTGCTTCCCTACAGTGCAGCTCCTGTACATCGTCCTTTCGAGTCTACTTTCTCGGATATCATGTGTTTAGATACGCCTCGGTCCTCGGTTGTCGTCTCTCCGGTAATCATAGTGAGAATGTCTTGAAAGCTTCTTAACAACGGCGCAACACGTCTGTACGCGAGAGGGCACACAGGTTCATTGAAAGAAGAGAATCGATGAGAAGCTTCTTCGGTTATTTAGGGAAGCGTTCTCTCCGGTTTTCGAAACTCCATGAAAATATAATGACCGCCCGATGAGGCATTCTGGCGCTATTTCGAACGATGTGATCTTTATGCAGAGAGACAGAACCGTGGAGAAGCCACAACAGGTAGGATCAGAAAGTCGACGTAAAAAGATTATGATTTAATTCAATTCTGGATTACTCGGTTCTTCTCATCGAAGATACTTATTGTTCCTGATCGTGTAACAAAAGTAAGATACAATATTTCACGACAGACATGTATTTCTGTGACTTGTGTCGCTTGGAAAAAGGAATTCATACACCTGGAATCTGTATTTTTAGCGATTTGAAGATATAATTATAATTTAATTATAATTATAATTTAATGAATAGTACTGATGTCTGCCAAAATGATATTTTATAAACATCCAATATTTATTTTTCTTTCATAAGTATATCTTTCATTTGAGTTAATTTAATATTCGAATATATATATATATTAATTTAAACGTCATTTTCTGAAAGTTTGATCTCACCACATCAATACAATCTATTTTCTCTTCTCTTAATCATAACATTAAAAAAAAAAAAACCTATTTCAAAGATTACGTCGAGGAAGCATATTAAATTCATTTTTCACTAGACATCAGTAGTCGGATCAAGTCCGAAATTACTCACGATCTTGTGATGAAGATGCTGAAGTTCCCTCTCGGTGACACGTCTCCGAGACAATTCGCGTTGTTCCCTCCTGTATTGGCTGTACTTGTAGAAAAGATACATGCCAGGAAGCGCGAGAACGACCAACGGCTTCATCAGGCTAGCTCTTCCGCTTCCACCGCGTACACGAGGCTCTGGGGGCTCGTCAAGGTCCTCCAGTTGGCCGGCACCATCCGCCAAAGCTGGCACCACCGGCATGATTAATTATCTGGAACGGGAGTGGGAATCGATATAAAACTCTCGGGAAAAATTCATCTGATTGTTCGATTATCAAGCTGTTAGAATTTTGGAGAGAACAAATTTCCCTTGCAGAATGCAAAGTTATTGTAATTAAAACTGATGCTTAAAATTGTTCTACTTCTGTGCTTTCTCATTCATTTTCGTTATTGGTTGATTAAATTTCCTCGGTCGTTCCTGAATTCTACAATAAGATTCCAAAAATAAGAAATTCTTAAAATATAACAAATAACGAAAACTGCTGACAAGACCAAGATATTTCGTGTCAAATTTTGTTACCAGATAATTTAAACTCGATCTTAAATTTGATCTGTTATACGAATATAGAAAATGAATTTATTCGCAGCAAATTGTATAAAATATACAATATAAGTGCTTTGATGAGCATTCTTCGGTATAAAGAATTCTTGTAAATATATTTAATACAACAGACGTAAAATATAAATGAGCGTGTTACTACGTTGATCATATTTCTCAACGCATCAATAATTTAGTAACCTTCGATATTGCCAGAAATAAATATCAGATTGAACTTAATTATCATAATTATCACGGTCGTGTAACATCGTACTGCCGTGTTCTAATTTTTTACTTTGCCGACGCAAAAAGAACCGGTTCCTTCGTGTTGGTCTAATTAATTCGACACTGGCGCGCGCTTGCATTGTGAAACACGCGTCAAAGGGAAATCGTTTCGGCGCTGATTAATTAACGACATCGCATCCGATTATTGCCGTGTCGAACAATAGCCAGCTGCCGGCATATTGTTCTTCATTGAGGATATTGAAACGACATGGCTACCGTTTTCAATTGGCCGGAATGCACTTGACAGAGGAGTGTAACAGCACGCCGAGTCTCATAATGGATCATTTGTTCAAGACGATTAATTAATGCTTGTTCTTTCTCGACAATCTTCTCAAGAATTTCCGTGGACACGGTGACTCGCGAAAGTGTACATCTGAATCTCTTTTTCAAAAGGTGGACGCGTACTTATGGAAAAGAAGACGAAAGCTGTGCAAAGAAAGAACTGTGTAAAGAAGATTTTATTACATTAACGGTGTATAACAGAGATGATAAATCGTCGAACCTGAGGAAGAATCGGACAGTTCAATTTAAAGGGGCATAAATGACAATAAATTGAAAGTATTAAATTTAAAAAATGAGATTCAATTCGAATGAAAATTCTAAGTTAAGAAGACGTAAAATATCTCGAAACTTGAATTTTCAAAGTTTGAAATATTTATCAGAGTAAATTAGTACTTATATTAATAAACTTCATTGAAATTGTGGAAATATATCAAGTCTTCTCGAATTATTTTCAATAAATGTAAAACTGATCAATTTCTCCGATAATCGAAACGTCACGAAGAAAACAGCTAGGAATTTAATAAAAAATTGAAAACTACATGAAGAGGAACAAGACATTATTATTATTTGTCTATCTCACAATTAAACAGTTTCTAATTACATTTAATTATTATTTACCTACATTTTTTAGTATACATTGTTCAATTATATTTCAGTTCATTTTGGCCATTACAGCTCCACATTTAATTAGACAACCTGAATTCCTACCAACACTGAAAATTTCCACACGGAGTTCGCCAGCTGTGAAAAGAAGAATCGCTGGATACCCGTGTGCAGTCCTCGGGAATGATTCTCTATATAAGTGATTGGAATTTTTATACGTTTCGTAAAGAATTTCAATGTGCTGATAAAAGTTCAGCAGGCGAACCGGGTGAGTTCTAGGTCAGCGGGAGATGACTATTGGGTATTGGTTTTCCATCAAATCGTTTTTTACAGTCCCACGTCCCTTGTCATCCGTATTTCTTCACTCGTTTCCCGATATTTATAATCCTTGTTAATGTCTTCCTGAAACATGTGCAACGAAACTAACTCTCTGTAGGTGATCAGAATGAGGGGAGGAAAAAAAGAAAGAAAAAAAGAAAAAAATACGTCAATGACTTAGCCTTTTCCTTTGTAACACTTTGATTATTGGAAAAAGAATTTGAAATTTTTCGTCAGAATTATTTAGTACAAGTATCAATGTTTCTCCTAACTGTTATCGAGATATTCAACATTTCTAACAGCAAATTTAGTATTATTCGTTGAAATTAATTTATCTTAGTAAAAATTTATTCACAATTCTTAATAATTTATTTTAATAATATTCTTAACAACAAATATTCTTAATACGTTAAATTATTTAAAGAATTCTTACAATTTTTAAATGTTTACAGTTCCCTTGAAATATTGGAAATAAGTGGTTGACTATTAATACATAATTCGTTTCAGACTGAAAGCAATTATCAAGACACTGGTCATAATCTGCATCTAATAACTATTATTTAACAACATTTTTAAAGTCGCAAAATTTCAATTGATTTCACACACTTGTGAAACTGTAACACGTACGACGATCTAATATCAACGTATTGATTATTTTGCCGGTTCGAGAGGATCTGTCTATCGACTTGACAATATTCCGACGGATTTCCGTGACTTCAATGAAATTTCGTAATATGCTAGCCGGTCGTTCACCGGCTATATTTAATTCAGCCGTCTACTTGCCGTGCTATTCTTAACCAACTGCTCTAGAAATACGCGAGCTGTTACGCCACCCGTCGCTAGGTCATGCACCCCTTGTTCGTTGTAATTTGCACCTGAGATGCTGCGTTACTCCGTCTCTGGTGGCACGATTATAGAAATCTTCGTGATATCTTGAAATTCAAAACTGTAAGTCGAGTCACGGTATTACGAGTCACGGTATATCGACTAATTCAACAACACTGACTAGTTCTATGTTTTAATGAAGCTTAAAGTGAGGATAAGATATTAGAGGGTGGTTTGGAAATCAAAGTGATCAACTCCAATTTCTTTTTTTTTTTTTATTAATTTTTTAATTTCAGCAGAAATATATAGAAGAATAGATAGAGGATTAATATTAAATTTTTAAAAAATAACCTCTCAACGAGTTTTTATCTTCAGGGACTTATCATCACAAGATAAATTTTCACAAATAATAAAGGTTCGTAATCGTTACTCTTTTTCAAAATGCAGAGTGGCAACAAATAACAACATATCTTAAAGTATCATAAATGGATTATAGATTTTTATAATTTATATCTTTGAAGAAAGAGAAAGAAATAAAAAGGATGCAAGAACGAAGAATAAGAGAAAAGGATAACAAAATTTCGATGAATATAAGAACGATAAAAAAGAATAAATTATTAATAAATAATCAATTAAAAGAATAAATTTGATAAAGAAACAAAAGAAAATTAAATAAATAAATTTATTAGAAGAATAAATAAGAAATAGTAAAAACACGAAAAATAAGATTTCAGTGATAAATAAGGAAATGGAATTGAAAAAGGAATTCTAGACGTAGAAATAACAGTGCTAAACAAGAATTTCAGCGATAAAAGAGAACTACGTAGAAACTTTAAAAGAAACAAGAACGTTTCTTCAAGAATTCCAGTAATAAAAAAGAAACTGAAGTGTAAGAACATAAGAAAAGAAGAAGGAACTTTACATATATAAGATAGTGCGAGGGCATCGAAGAAAGAATTTCAGCAATAAAAAAGAACTGAGTAGGACGAAATGAAAAAGAATTCCAGCCATTAAAAAAATAGTGCAAGGATATCAAAGAGAAATTCCAAGAATGAAGAAAGTAGATCAAAGACACACACAAGGACTGAGCAAGGAATACCAACAATTCCTTTTGTTCTACTTCCAGTTACTCAACAATAGAAAATATGTGGATCTTACAGATCTTACTACATGGATCTTACAGAGAGGATCTTTCAAATCTTAAAACGTAAGTCAGTACACGTAATTAGTAAATTTAAACGAATATTTATGTAAATTGAGATTCCTGTGATTCTTACTTTATCTAGACAATCTATTATTAGCTTTAATAAAGAGAAATTCGTCTTGTAGAAGGTTTATTTTTACATTATGAATTTCAAATTGCGTCTCAAAGTAAAATTATTAATATATCAGTAACGTATGCGTATTATCTTAATCAAATAAATGTCAATTTTCTATTTAATCCCCAATTCTGAAATCCCAATGACTTATGAAAGATAGCATGTAACATTATAAATATAAAATATATATTATTAAAGTTCGACAGTTCCAATACTAATTAAAAACCAACTAATTCAACTGAATCTATCTATGAAATGACATTCCTTGTGACTCACAAATACTACTCGCTACTCTATTCGTGTCTCTAAACTCTAGATTCTAAACTAGATGAAACAACTCCAAGTGTCACAAAGAAGAAAGAAATACGATCCACCAAATACAATAGTGTACAAACCATTAGAAGATAGAAATTCGATACTGTTGTTTCAAGATAAGAAAACGTGTCAAATGGAGCGCACATTGTTCTACTAGCAATTGAACTAAAACCATGAAAAAAAAAAAAACAACTCGGTACATGAAGTGTTGTATCGCGAGGGCAGGCGAAAATGTAAGAAATTTGATACGTTTTCGAGGGAAGGTATCTTCGGTGTTCCCTGTGTCTGTAACGTAACCTAAGCGTGTGGCTTTGTACGTGTTATCGCGTCGAGTGGCAATACATTATCGGAAATGAGTCGATATATCGACTGACGTTGTGCACCCGACACCGTAGAAACGCATGCCACCTTGGGGATTCGTTGTTTTTCTAGGCAAGGGCAAGGTTATTTCGCCCGTTTTTTTCACCGCGACTGGCTCCGAAAAAATTCCACGACGAGCCACGGCTACGCGGATATTGCGTCTCTGCGCAATTTCCGCCTTTTTTCGCCCGGCAAAAAATTTCCTGAGGAAAGCACGACTGAATACGCAGTTCTATGAGAATCTGCTGAGTATGGAATTCTGTGGATCCGTGTGGAAATTGAGGAAAAGGAACGTAAAGGAAGGTAAAAAAGAAAGGAGAGAAAGAAAGGTTATTTTCTCTAAAATAACTGAAATTAACTGAAAAAATATAATAACTTTTACTTCGAAAAATTATTATATTATTATGATGATAGTTGAGGAATTAGGAGCAATAAACATGTACATTATTGTAAAAAATGTAAAAAAGAGAAATTAGAAAAAATATTTGATTTGGAAATAGTGGATAATATTGAGAATGCTTCAGGAAAATAATTATTTTATCATTGTACTAATTGAAGGAATAAGACATGATGAATGCATATATAATTGATGTATAAGACTGGAAGAAATATGGATTCGATGTGGAGGATAATGTAAAGATCAATTAAACTATATTCTAGAAAATTATTAGATTATTGTTGTTACAATTTAAAAAATAGAACAATACCGTGGAAATCTATGAAAATTAGTACAAAAGTTAAAAGAAACTACCGAAGAAATTACTGTGTTATCATATCAAAATTTCGACTACGTTTTACGTTACAATTTGATATGTGTAATTCCATAAAAACGCACAGATAGAATTCCTAGAGACAAATTTCCACGACAAACTTCCAAAGAAGAAAATCTATATAATATACATACAATTCTACAAAAATCCACAAATTCTTACAGACAAATTCTCATAGAAAGTCCAAAGAAAAGAACGACAAGAAGAAAAACAATGAGCGGAGGAAGATAACGTCGATGAGCGGTCGAACAACCACGCGGCTAGAAATTATTACGCTATTATCACGACGATTATCGTACGGGATCTAATATTACACGTACATATGCGTCTCGCCTTGACATGTCGTAATGGCGGTCGCAAGAACAAGGACACCCACCGCGACAGGATAACATCGTATCGCATAGGCTACACGGCCAAGTACACGTCCTGTGGCTCTCACTTCTATTTTTATGCTAGTTTTCCACCCTCTGTTATTCACTGTTCGCTTCGGCTTCGATTGTGCCGTGTGTTGCACGATTAGAATCGATCTGCCCACACTTTTCCTCATCCCTCACGTGACTCCGCGCGAAACCTGATGCCGTGACAGAGAGAATGAGAGAGAGAGAGAGAGAGAGAGAGAGAGAGAGAGAGAGAGAGCGCACACACACGCACACACGTACACAAGGGGTTGATATTTTGATTTTAATCGATTTCCTTTTTCCTTTTTCTTTTTTGATTTGGTCACTCGATGATACGGTTTTTTGCTCAATGACACGCTCGAATAGAACACCGAATCGACCATTCATTAGCCTCCATTGTAGTATCATTAACGTTTCGAGTACGCTAGCCTAGTGTTATCGTATTGCAGCGAACGTGTAACTTTAGACCAGCTGAAAGGGGTTGGGCCGACAGAAATAACGCGGTGGTTTCGTGTACAATTTTATCGCATTATGCGCGAGATTTTAATTAAACAAACGGGTAAACAACTAACCAGAACGTCCCGCTGCGACATTTACATTCTCTTTACGTTGTTGGAACGTCACGAGCTGGCAAGAAGAATTTTTATACTCTTTGCACGTCTGGATTCTTCAGTTTCCTGTTTGAATCGCGACGATATAACACTGGCTATCCGTCTGATAAAATGAAGCATTCGCCGAGATTTTTCATAGTATGGCGCGATCGTATCGTATCCAGGAAATGTTTATCCGATTAGGCTCGGCACGCTTCAACGAACCCGCTGCGAATTTATTCGACCAAGTTACGAAGGCCGTTCATCGTCAAGGATAGCCAGCAGAGAGCCAGCCGATTCGACCGCATATGTAAACACAACCAGCGATTGGCCGAGGGCACACCAAGCGATAGCACATCGACGCGGAAAGAACCGCGAATCCTTTCCAAACACTGACACAGACCTACCCCTTGAACTTAACCTTACCATCTTTTACCGTCAACGCACTCGGCAAACCCAATCCCCGTCGTCCAATCCAACACCAACCCCACCGAAAAAAAGATTCACCCGAAAGTTCTACGTACGTACGCACGTCTACAACATACTAGATACAAGAACATATCGCGACTCGGCTCTCGAATATCAATATCAGCACCAATGTCACAGCGGGAGGGAAAGAAATACGGGACTGACTATGTATCTAAGCAACACCGTTGTCACAAAGCACTTACGTCGTGATCGGTGGTCTCGGTTTTCGTTGCGATGGTGGACCGCGCCAGACGATGGTTGTCCACCGGGATTCGTGATTCGATCGGGCACGTGCACGCGTGCACGATGAATGAACAGGCGGCGGAGAAACGAGCGGAAAAAAGCACGAGAAGGGTGAGAGCACGAACGCCAGAGCGCCGGGCGACACGAGACGTTCCTCGTGGCGCTCAGCACAGCTGAAACGTCGCCGAGCAGCGACTGCGAGGCTACTTCCACCGGCGGCTGCACTGCGCGCCTACAACGAGGCAAACCGCGCAACGGCTCTGGCTCGTGGCTGTTCGCCTCGCTTCGGTCCCATCCGTCGTCGATCGCCGTTCTCCGCCAGCCACCCTCGATACTTTTTGGCGGTCTTCGAGGAACTTCGACCGCCTGCGCGTACGAGCCGCAAGCAGGGTTGTAACTACGTACGCGGCTCTGGCTCTCACGATCCTCCGAGCCGCGGTTCCGACGCGCATCCGTGCACTGCGCATCCAACATCGTACCGGGTTCTACCTGTGCGAACGCTTTTTCCACCGCTACGAGTGTCTTCGTCGGTGTTTGGCTCGTGTGTTGCAGGATTCTGGCTGTATTCCAGGTTCTGCGAGCAGGTTTCTCGCTTGGAGGGGGGGGACACTCTGTGGGAAATTTCGTTTGAGCTGCTGGAATTTATTGTAGATTTATAAGCTAATTGTTGGGGGACTCGCGGGGTGGATGTTTAACCTGTATAATGGATTCTGCCTGGACGATACCGCGCGAGGCGGCGTTGGGGGATTTTGTCGAGCCTACTGCAATTTATTGTTGGAAGAATTCTGTTTGGAATTTGTTGTAGACGGTGTACGATAGATTCCGAGGCAGCGTGAGAGGGTGTTTGCCAAGGACTATTTGTCGAATCCATTGAAATTCATTGTGAGAGGTTGATGGCAAATTTGTAACTGTCGCAGTACGTTAACCTGTGTAACAGATGCTAAGATAGCGCTAGAGGCTGATTTATCGTAGAAGGTTTCCATTGAATTTGTAATTTACAATTTGTAAATACTGAGGATAATTAGAGGATCGAGCCGAGGATTGATATCGTAATCGTGTCAATTCTGTTCCTATTTTTGTTCAAGTAAAAACGTAGTGTGACAGAAAATGAAGTTCGACATTAATTAACTACGAAAGGAGTATGATGCTTCAAGTAGATGAAATAAGCTCCGAATATTTTCATGTACGTTGTTACAAGCTTTGAACTATCAAATTCATACATAAGTACAACAAGTACAACTATCTGTTGACAAATTTTGTCAAATCTTCGTCATAATTCACAAAAGATTTTCAAACTAAAATCTCGTACGATTGTCATCATCAAATCGTCATGTACAATTTTTCAATCAATCGATCTTCGAACCAACCACCACCAGTAAAGGGTTCGTGAAATCAGTCGTACGTGGTTGTCCACGATCAGCGTGACTATACAATCGAGGGTGTGCATGACGCAATGCACGTAAAACGGCAGGATCGAAGACAGTTCTGCCGGCATAGTGGCCGGGTATCCACTGAGGTGGTACATGGTCCCCGTTGCTGATTCCTAGCGACGATGTTGCGCTACTGCTCTGCTGGAGAAGGATCGATAAAGGGAGGAGGGATGGAACCACCCGGGAAGAAACGACGGAATCTGCGCTCTTCCTCCTTCTCCCGCAAACCCCCGCGAGCACGCTGCTCTCGCACACCCACAACGCATGGCTGTTTGGTAGATCTGCTGATGTCGGTCTATTCTTCGGTTCCCTTTTCCACCTGGCTCTCAACCTCTTCTTCTCCGCCCATTTCTTTTTCCTCTTACTTTTATCTTTACCCTCTGTCACCCTCTATCTTTGCTCTCCCCTCCCTACCTTTAGGAAAACGAGTTCCACCTCGCTCGCGAACGTACCGGTGCGACATTAGGGTTAGTGAACTCTGGGATCGACGCAGATAAGCGTCCGCGCTCTTTTCACCAGGCGCTTGATTATTTCCCCGCGCATGAAAGCGACCACACCAATGTCTTTCTGTTCTTTGTTCACTGGCCTAGCTTCTATCTTCCGTGGTCACCGGTTTTTCGCTGATTCACTCCATGGAGGATGGAATCAGGTCGCCCCTCTATTTAGCATTCAAGTGTATGATAATTCAAGACGCCGTGGCGACTGGTTAATTAACCATCGTTTAATTAACCAGTCGTGCCTGTTCATTGATGAGCACGCGGACTCGAAATTGTGGTACGAAATATACAGAGCATACGCTCGGTCCACCGAGAAAACGTTGGAGATGTTGCATGCACCGTTTCAATAATTCATCGACAATTTATCAAGGAACACCTGCTTGCAGTCAGCCTTGAAGAGTCCCAAGAAAATAAATGATCCTGGCTGAAGAACAGTTTGTGAACAAAAAGTGGTACAAGAAGTATATCTGGATATCCTGTGTCTTTCTCTAGATCAGTTTTAAATGATGATATTATATTGTGAATACGAGTATTTCAATTTCTTTAAATTTTATCGAATTGCCGTATTAGGTGCGCAAATTAATTCATGGCTCTTGTAATTAAATAATTGCGAGCTCAATTCTTTGTTCCGACATCGAATAAAATAATTAATTGCGTATTTATTACAACAGTTAATTGTGTATTTGTTACAATGTCGTTCGATAAGAAACACATCAACTCTTTCAATCCCAACGAGTTACGTACGCCCCAAACAAAGTTTTAATGTAAAACTTTTCAAAAATACGTAAACTGTAAACTTTTTGATAATAATATCGAGTAGAATTATATTCAGTCGAAGTCCCAATAGGTATTTTAGATGTTGGTATGTTGGTTCTCGCGAACAACTTGCTACTTGTTACCTAACGTGACTTGTCGTCGAATGTTATCCCAGTTATTATTTACGAATTTTCCAAAACTGATGCTTCTTCAGACTCGTTCTAAAAAAACCGGCCAGAAAGTTACTTTACTTCCAAACTTTAAAATACTTTACTCCCACGTGTCTAAAATGAAAATTAATTTATATAATAACAAAAAAAAAAAAAAAAACAGAAAGTGAAACTCAAAGGGATGAAATCTCAATCTTGAAATCGTACAAAGTTCCCCTGTGTTTCCTGTTAATTACAATTTTCCCTAAAATGTTATCTGTTTAATCGTGTCTATAGTATCGCGACGTAACTCCGAAGGTGGTTTCTATCGCGTTGCTCGAACAAAACTCGGCGCTGATCCCAAGCCAGGGAAAAGGTCACGTCGAATATACGCCTTCGTACAGCCGGTCCAGGAGATTGCCAGTTACTTTGATTCGCTGATTCCATTGAACGTCGGAATCGTAGAACTGGCATTGTCTTGGAATCGGCCAGCCGTTGCTTTTAACCCGAACACCCGAGGATTAAAACGGGCAAAAGTAGGTAGAAAAGGAGCTGGAAATCGCGAGCTGGAAAAACGAAAGAAAGAGAGAGAGAGAGAGAGATAAAAGAAGAGAAGATCCGCGAATCCGTGTCCGGGTTTGTGTGTCGCGTTTCAATGCACGGCCTGGTAACGAGTACGAGTTTCTGACGTCCCCTCGAAATAACGAGGCCTCCGAACAAAAGTGCCCAGAGGTTCTTGTGCACCTAAGCACAGGGGTAAAAGAGTGTCGTTACGTAATAATATCTCTGAAAATCCAACGTGTTACTGCTCCCGCGCGCCAAGCTGCCAGAAACAAGCAATTTAATCCTCTCTTTCTCTCTCGTTCGCTGCAAGGACCTCTCCAGAGTGCACTACTCCTTCTTCTTCTTCTTCTTCTTCTGTTTCTTTGCTCTTTATCTTCCTGGCTTGTTCGTCGGCCGGTGCACGCTTTGTAATTCGATGGGAAAAGGGAATTGGACAGCGTCGTTTTCTCTTTCGGACTTATTTGACGAGAAAAGGTAAGTTTTATCGATGGCATCGCGTGCAGTGGTACGCAAAAGTATTCGAATAACCATTTGAACTTTTATCTTGTGATTTTGAGAATGATCGTATGGATGATACGAAAGCAATTTGAAATTTGTTTAGCAAAAAATTAATACACAATGGTCTTAAACATATGTATAAGGAAAAGTTGTTCGCAGGTTGTTTTGAATTATTTAAAATTTCAGTATTATAGCATTGT
This sequence comes from Frieseomelitta varia, assembly GCF_011392965.1. Classification (NCBI taxonomy): domain Eukaryota; kingdom Metazoa; phylum Arthropoda; class Insecta; order Hymenoptera; family Apidae; genus Frieseomelitta; species Frieseomelitta varia. The sequence continues at coordinate 78,268 of NW_025108972.1, forward strand.
AGTATTTAAAATAATTTCCTTCGGTAATTAATAATAATTGCTTCAATCGTTTTCTTAATAATTAGCGATTGAAGCAAATTTATGATTATTAAATCATTTCAATAATTAATTTAATAATCATAAAATAAATTTCTTTCACAGCGCCACTGAATGACGAAACTTTCTTCGGACGTGGAATAATAAATAATTTATTTCCCAAGCATTTCATGCATTTCATCGCCTACGCCTGATACATATAATACATCCTGCAACATTCATTCGAGCTTAAATTTCAAAAAGAATTTTAAAACAGACTGCAGTCTATTTTCTCTTTCCTAGCTTGCATTTCGCGGGATTAATCGATCTGACAAACGAGTGGCTCAAAATGTCGAGTGTGTCGGTTTCACAGATATATGCGAGGTAGAATTTAGAAGAACTGTGAAGCAGAACTGTGTGAGAGTTTGCAACATATATACGTGTCGTTATTCTTGATAATTTTCGTGAAAAAAAAAAAAACTCGTGTGGGTAGTGTGTTTACCGGAAGCGGAGGCTGGTAACGAAACACGAAGAACATAAAGGTGGCAAAGCAGTGCCACCAACCCCTGGGGACCATTGATCTGACATTTCCTACGGTGACGTCACGCTCATCCAATAGAAGCGGGTCAAACGTCACAAGAAATCGCTATGCTTGTAGGATGCTGGCTACGATTCAAGGATGTCATCACATGTGTATCCTTGCCTGGCAAGATGGAAATTCCCTATACTTCACTTTCATCAATCAATCAATCGTTTCACTCTGCGTGGCGAATTGAAATTCACTGGTTGCAGTTGAATGCAGTCGCGTATTTCAACTTCTAGAAATACCATCAATCTCGCCTCATTCTCGTAATTAATTAAATTCTAACTATAATTGAACAGAGAATTGAACAGAGGATGCATGTGATATACCAACGATTTTTTAACTGAAAAGTCTGTCTTCCTAAACTTCGTTTTCAAAGACATGAAATTCGCATAAAAATCTACGCAGCCTATACGTAATTTCGGAGTAAGAAAAGGACTTTAACGTACCAACGATATTGTTCACTTACGTGTTTCTGTTCTTCATTAAGTGATTAATTAATACGTAATCATCAAAGAGGAGAATACTCGCTTTCAGCAAACACGCCATCATCTCGCGCGTATGTATTCTTCACAAACCCATTACCACGAAATTGTGGCCTCTCTATAGGGCATCAATCTAGGTTTAATAGTCTCAGTGACAACAGTCATCCTCTAAAATTGATGTCTTCGTCGCCGGTGCTCAAACGTCCTTCGTTCTTTTCGAGACGTTCAATCGATCTTATTTAATCTCGATTCGGCTGTTTCTTATTTTAATACAGTTCGTATCGTGAAGAGGTATCGAAGAAGATGATTGGTCGACACATGGCACGAAAAGTAGACTCGCTCTTAGGGTAAGAACAGGTGAACAGGTTTAGGTCGCGACGTCGCTGACTACCTCCGGGAAAAAATGCAAGTGGCAAACATGAAAGGTTTCAATGTTTTTGAATAATTTCCACTACTTTCATTTGATCGAAAACTGCTTGTCGGAGGTAGTAATTCAACTGACTGAATTACTGAAACAAACGCGATATTGCAGAAAGAGACTGATTGATTTACTCGCTATCCACGCTTTTAGCCTGATTTAATATTTAAGTTTCGGATAGTTGACGAGGTATTCTGCAGTTGTGAATAAATACCTGGCCATTGAGAAAAGTCCGATCAGCAATGTGTTAATCTGCTGGTCAACCACATCGCGATCAAAACTTGCTCACTATATTTCTAATCAAATAAACAGTATCACTTGTTAGTACGTTTGAAATAAAAACTTCTAACAATAACAATGCGTAAAGAACATTGCGTCATGGAGCCAATTCTCAGTGAAGCCACTGAACGTTACTATGCAACGTCGTTATTGACTGTTTCATATCGAGATCCGTTGCTAGTACGGAAAAATCACAATTTGTCTCTGTACTCCGTAACGTCGCGTACCTTCGAAGTTATGAGTTAATATATTTTTTTAAATCTAATCTCATTTTCAACTCATTATCAACTGAAGAGATTCGGGTTACAGAGGGTTAGAGCGGGTTAGACCAGATACGAGAGAGTTTACTGTACTCGCAACCCTCTGAATTTTCAGAGGGTTGAGAACCACCGGCATGACGTCACAGAAAGTTCAATGACGTCATAGACCGTTCGATACACCGCGATCTGATGGTGGGGGCTGGTTCACCGAGAAACGCTCAGGACCACGGTAGGGTGGAAACGAAGCTGTGCGCACGTACAGGGTGTCTCCACGCAACTGGAACAAGCTGTATCCTCCAAGCGATTAAAGACGAGAGAACATGTTATAAATTAAAAATAAATGGTATTCAATGAAGCATAATCTGTATAATTTATACATATAATTTTATGTATTCTTATATGCATTGATATTTCTGAAAAGATGTAATTGTATCTTCGTTTTAAATGGACACTCATCGTCTCGACAGTTGGTGCAATTTTTTGATTTCTATAAAAAGAGCGTCAATGTATTACTATATTCGTAAACATGCCCGTGCTATTCTCGGTCAAACATTTGTCATAGTGCAAGCGTTTCATGTCACATCTGCAGACGCACTCAAATAATTTAGCAAACTTTCAACCTTCGTAATATCTTCTGAATCATTTAGAGCAAAAATGTGTTGACAGTTTTCTGTAGAAATTGAAAAAACTGGCCCTACAGAGATTTATTTAAGAAAAATGTGCAACTGCATTTTTCTAAGGCATCAATGCACAAAAATTATTTCCATTGAACTTAAAGAAACTATTTCGTAATATTGAATGAGTCCTTGTCGATTTTAATTAATAATATTTTCTTTCTACCTTGTAATTGTAATTGAAAGATACAGCTTGTTCCAATTGCAAGGGACACCCTGTGTACACACATATATACAAACGCAGCGCCAGAGGGGAAGCCAGCGTGGAAAACGAGAGACTTTTCACGCCGTTGCAGCTGAATGCTACTACTACATCCGCCTTGTAGATCAAAGAACTAGGCTGACAGATTCGGCCGCGTTGTTACCATTTTCTCTCAATCCTTTTTCCCCCTCCCCCCCCCCCTCTCTCTCTCTCTCTCTGTCCGCTGTTTTTCCAACGGAATACTAAAATTCCATATCGCGCGCATCTATCGGTACATCTTCGCGAGATTTTTTTCTCAAGAAGATGCCACGTACGATTTTTCATCATTAGTGCTATTGGTTTTGAATTTGACTACTTGTGGGAGTTTTATATTTATATTGTACGCGTTGTATGAAACGTTTATATAAATTTATTTATTATAAAACACGATTGGCATGTTTAATTTTTTAAATCAATTTCAGAGTGTGTATGAAAGTCATAAGATATACTTATTGCACGCATGTATTTATTAAAAATCAGAACATATCGCGAGTAGTAATTTAAAATTTACTGAATATTCTGCTATTTGTTAATGTAATTACTTGTTTAAATAGTTTTGTGATCTTTGCGTCTAGATTGGTTCCAAACCTTTATCAATATAATTCATGATAACAATACATAATTGGGTCTGTTGTTTCTCAATGAAACATATTTTTTATCAGGTTTTATTATTCATAACATCAAGTTTTGGTGATTAAATGAAAATAGTATTAAATAACGTTAAATTCAACGTGCTTGTGCTTAAATAATTAGTACGTGTGCAAAAAATTTTTATAGCTACTGTTCCAGCTATTTGGAAGCTAAATGACTATCTTCGCGAATTTGAAATGTCGGGGAAATTGACAAAAACTTTTTCTTAATATTACTTATACTACACCTCCATTACGTAAGTGAACAACAAGACTGAAAAACCCGCATAAAATAGAAATATTCAATCTTACCACATATAAATGCATACACTAAATATCAAATACAACTTTAAACATTTTATCTCACTAAAATTTTTCCAAATTCCCACTAAAAGTAACATTTAATGTACGTTCAAGCAGCATTGACTCGATGAATTTACCACGTGCGATCATTCCATGAAAAATACATTCGTAAACGAAAGCTGAGACGTCTGGCTGAAAGTATAAAGAAGAGGAAGGGGCGATGCTCGAGGGCAGTATCGTTACGTAACAGGATTTAACGGTTAAGAAGAGCGTGACGACGGTGCTTCCGGTATTCCGTCTTCCGGCCAGCCGGAAACCGCAGAGTGCACCGCGTCGCGGAACGAAAATTACAAGCGTACCTTTTATAAGCAGCCCTGACTGATAGTAGGGGGTGGCGCAATGCGGCTACCCTGAATTGCATCCCCAAGAACGGATAAACAGGTCGCTGGAGATCTCGCGAAACGTTCGTTCCGAAAAATCGTCGTGCTGAGATCAGCCATGTACGTGTTTCATCAATAGTTGATTAATTAAAACTCAAACATTACAAGAAATGATCTTCGAACGAGCAAAGTATAAAGCACGAAATTTGTTCGAAAGGACAAGTTGGAAGGATCGTTGCAGATGTCGAGAAATGTTCATTCTTAAAAATCCAACATCTCGATAGATCATCTTTGGAGTAATATATAGCGAGTATATATCTTGGAAGCAGAATTTCTTTGATAGGATAACGAAATTTTGCTCGTAAAGTGAGAAAAAAGGAAAGGAAATTTCTTGGAAATTGTGAAACGAGTAAGTCGTGAATTAAAAATGAAGGAATGATTCTTAAAGCGATATACAGTGAGAGTCAAAAATTTCAAGAATCATTATAACGCCGGTATCAGTGATTTTTATACTATTATAGAACAATAAATGAAGACAAAATCTTTTAAAATCTTAATTGGCAACAATTTAAGGGCAGCAAGAAAGTTAGTTAAAGTTATTCCAGCAAGAAACGTATTAGGGTGCACGAACACGTGTATATGAAATAGGGAGAGCAGAGGCTCACTATGTCGGCTGATTCTAGAGCATGAAGAAGAGGCGCGTTGAGTGGATACCGAGTCTCGAAGAGGTAGGTGGCTCGGCATCTAAACGAGGATTTTCTCGGCACAACGTATGTATACTAGTCGGTCATAGCCCCGAAACTTGAATTTTCTTTTTTATCGTTTGAAAAAAGCCAACTTGGAGGATCCTCTTTGTTCGGCCTTCCGAACACAAAGGAGGTGGAGTTCATTCGCACCACGAAGCACAAACTCATCGAGCCAGGGAAAGCAATTTTACAATTTCTAATTTCTCCCGTGACCATATGTCATGTCCTTTGTTACCTTGCATCTTCTATTGTAGTCACACCGGCCTACCAATTCGATAAATGACTTTTCTACGACATCCACAAATCCAAGACATATTGCGAGGGACATCCTGGGACCGTTAGAAAGAGCAAATACTACTTTCTGGGACCGACATCGCTCACATTTGGAAGCAACTAACATACATCCCTAAACCATAGAATCCACAGCTATCTAAGACCAACGCACAAGGAAAACGACAGTTAATATTTGGTAATCGCGCAGTGCGCACAGAAGTTCCGGAATAACCCATCGACGTACGAGAGGTCACAAATTTTATCATTTACGAATTCAAGCTCTCTTTTACGACAATCTACATTACTCAATCCTACTAATCCAACTCTAAAACAACTCTATCTTGAAACAGCTGACTTTCATTAACGTTGAAAGACAGCAAGCCACCGATCTGCTCAACGCTACTTATACGTCGAGGTCAGATCGGCACGCTACACTCTTCTCGTTTCAAACTTCCTTTCCGGTTCGTCCATGAGACGAGATCTCGTTTCGCTCGAGCCGTTGCGTTCACGAAAATCTGTATTTTATGCGACGTTATGACGAAAGGAGAAGATGAAGAAAATCACGGTGGAGCGACTCGATTCGAAACGAAGCATGATATATATTCTTATCACACTCTAGTTTTCGATCTTATTTTAATTTCTATGTAAACTACAGAACGATATTATATCTCGTGTCTTTATATCAGTGACGACATTAAAAATCACACTGTACACAGTGAAAATCAAAAGTCCACAATTTATAAAAATGGGGTTTGTTTAGTATTTGAAGAGTATATTACTAAAGCTGAAATAATAACACAAAATTTTTAATAGAATAAAATGAAACAATTTTAAGACAAATATGACAGTTTCTGAAGTCAGTGAATTGGCTTTTATAATTTGTTTGTTTGATGTTTTCTCATAATTTTCGCCATCATTGAAGTTATCATGCTTCGCATGGAACGATCGTGACTCTTCACCTGTCTATATTCAACTCGTTTTTTTCACGGATCGTTAAATCTTCAAGCGAAATTGATTTTTTTTTTTTTTTTTTTAGTAATAATAAAACCGGCGAAGGCGCGCCTTTCCAAGCGTCCTATTTTTACGCGCGACAGCCGATTTCCACGTTTAATTACCCAGGCAAGATGAATGAGGATTTCCTGACTCTCGAGCATCGATTTCCTTTCCCGTTGAAACAATGTCTGGCTGCAGCTATTCAGAAATTAGATGGAGGCCAACGAGAGAATTTCGTAGGAATGCCCGCATTAATCAACAAGGACCTTATTCCACTAGTCTGGAGGAAACTTACACTTCACGTAATTTGTACACGCCTGAATTATTCGCATAAGAGATGAAATTATGGCGAATTAAAGAGTGCGTAAAACACCTTTTGGCAAACAATGGAAGTTTCAAGAGATTACATGAATGTAATCGCTAATTGTATTTTTAAATCTTAATTCTCGTCTTCTTAATTTGTTGGATGAAATGATTTTGTAAAATAAGTGAATTTCTAATTAGATTTACTAAAAAAAAAGGACATATTTGAAAACTATGAAAATGGTATTTGGTAGGATTTATAAACTGTTTAACGTGTTGATCGATTAAGAAATATTTATTTTGGAATTTATATTTTCTGTATCGCCCTCGATAGCACGCACGAGAACCAATTAGACATTTCTTACTCGCCAAGTAAAATCGCTGAAAGTTCTATTACTATCTATCGATAAATGAAGAAATAAGTGGTTCAGCCATCTATTGCACATAAGTAAAACTACTTATTTAGAATGTAAAGTAAATATTTTATATATATATCATTTTATGAATTATTTTATGAATTCATTAATTTATTTACTAAATATTTAAATTCTGATTCATAGTATTGACAAATTGGAATAGACCGGGCATCCAATGCTTTTTCATCTCCCATATTTTGGGAGTCAACTGACTCACGTACCATTTTCATGTCACATCCTACTATATCGATTAATGCAGGTTTTGCACGGCAGCGCCACTAGTAGTAGGAATTGAAACCAGAAAATATGAATAAATTTGTTACATCTGCACCGAAAATTATTTATTGAATTGAACGTGAACGCCTCCTTATTGGATAATTATTCTTAAGAAATGACCAACTTAATTTATGACTATAACATTATTGTTTTCTACATTAATTAGCATTATGTATCAGTAGCATGTTAACAAAGTTACAAATTAAAAACTGACTGTGCAAATGTAGTTTCAGCTTGTAAAAAATATAGAAATTACAATATTTGTTGCCTTAAATTAATGGGGGCTATAAAACAATAAGAAATCTAAAAACTGTAAGATTACTGATTACGTGTAATTTTTATATAATTCTCAAGCCGTTCAAAAAATTTTAAAACATAAGTTTTGACGAATTTAACAAAAGTAATGTATGTCACACGAGAGTCTGACATACAAATTTTGATCGCATATCATTTCGAAATAACTCTCGGAAACCATTTAAAGCAATTCTAAACTGTAACAATTTAAGAAAAATATTGCATACAAATTGCATCATTTGCACGAATTTCAGTAATACGAAACGACACGCGAAAATACATTGTCCCCGCATTCCGTCGATTACAATTCAATTAGTCAACGTAATGATTCATCGTTGAGCATCGTTTTCGAGCGTCGTCGCTCGAGCTCGATTTGTTCGCGAGGATGCAACGAGCAAAACGATCGCATAGGTTCATCATCCGGCGAGGAGGAATTGCATCAACACCTTGCGCTTCTATTAAATCGTTTTCCTCATAAGTTAAATAAAGATTCGTGGCTGGCTGATTAACGCCTCTGTTAGTCATGTCTTTCTCCGCGTGTCAGAGTTCATCGGCGCTATTGAGTTTGTATCGGTGACTACGTTTGACAACTGTTACTTCTTTCTTTGATAGCGAACCAGTCTTTCTCTCAGTGTGCAAATAATGAAAATAACATTACAACAGCTACGAAATGAAAATGAGAAAGGAAATATAACAAAACTCAAGTTGTTTTTTTCTTATTAAAGAATTGCAATGCTAGATAAAATAAATTTTTTGCAAATAAGTAAGAATATCTTGAACGTTATCCTAAAATTAAGTAACTAAACACCAAATTTTCTAATATTAATACCCTTCATCGACCCATCTTCAACTAAAGTAATAGTAATATAATTGTGAGATTAAATAGAATGATCTAGTATAAATGCGCAATAAATATACTGTATACTTATATAACAATTAACTGTCGTTGTTGGAACAACAACTGTCATATCTTATCGTATCATATCTTTCGACACTCTGCTTAAGAAACAATAATAACCTAAGAAACGCATTAAATATACGTATGTTTCAATATTTCATATACTTCTAGAAGAAAGAATTATTATTTTTTAATCGTCTAATCTCCAATTCGAAAGATTTGTTACATCAAGAAACACTAACAAGCCATTTATCTCAAAGTTTTAAAGACCTCCAGAGCAAAGAATTATTATTTTCAATTCATTTGGTCTCCAAATCAAATCTATTAAAGAAATACCAACGATTTAATAAATATATTAAACACTACTGTATAAATAGTATTTTAAGAATTTCTGGAGTAAAAGATCATTATCTCTCGGTCCTCGAGAAGGTTACGTTAAAGAAACGGGAAGAATTTAATAAACTCGTCCCAATATTTCGTGAGTTTCTGGAGCAAAGGATTATTATTCTTATTATTCTTACATCAAAGAGATTGCGATACGAACTGGTGCATAAATAATCTCATTCCTCCAATTTCATCCTCTGGTTATCAGAGAAATTGCGAAGAATTGCCCTCCAAAGTAATGTTAAGAGTTAAATGTTCATCAGGCCGCTTCGGCGTTGTTTTCGTCAAGCAGACGCCGCTTCATATTACGAATTTACGAGTCGCTAGTGAAAGTATCGACAGCAATAAGCAACCTTCGCGTCCCACGATAACGATCTAAAAGTACCCTCGGCAACAATACCCACAGAGAACGTAAGAGATTCTGAATTTTTAGAGAATTTGTTTGTAATCTGGCCTGAAAAGAGGGCTGGCGATGGAGGAGCAAGCTTTTGCAATTCGCCGATGAATCAATGAAAGTAAAAATACATTAGCAGAAAGAGCGGCGCTGTTTCTTTTTTTTTAACTTATCGTAAAAACTTTCCCTATCGTGTTTCCTTGTCACAGGATGTTACAAAGTCCTCAGATAACTCGTGAGATTCCTCAGATTCGTCAATCCTATCTAAATTAGCGTGAAAATTTGTAAAGTACGTCAAAACTAACGGCACAGATAATGTCGTTATCGTTTAACGTGATTCATAAGAGTTTGGATTAAATGATAAGCACGATTTAACTTTATTTGTCATTTGGACAGAAAACAAAATAATATATTTCTCTGTTTATATATTTTAATCGATTTTAAATAAGACAATTCGACTTTAATTTAAACTGTTGCGATCATTAAACTAAAGATGTTATTTCATTTTTGGAGAATCCAAGAATTCAGAATTCTACAAAGTAGAATATTAATTATAATCGAAACAAATTTTTATTTAGTTCAGAGAGATACGTGCTTCGAAAATATCGCACAAGTTAAAAGTTATCGTAACAGAACATATATGTTTCGTCTGAAATTTTTGAATAAAATTCATTGATGTGATTGAACTTGAATAAAAGAATAAAATCTAGTTTGAATGAAGCGATATACGTATATATAATCTCGTAAATTTTCTGTTGAAATTTGTAAAATAATAAAAATATAATAACACCGAAAATAATAAATAATATTAGAAATAGTGAGTAATAGACATATAATACACAAATGAGAGATTTTGCGATTTCAGAGAATCGATCACGGCGGAAAGCAAAGCGTGAAGTCTCGTGATTATTATTGTCAACCGCGGCAGGAACGTTGAAACGTGCGGATCGATAAGAGCCGAGTAAAACGTGCGGTTTTGCACCGCGCGAGCCTAGTGTTGGGCCAGCTTTTACTTTCACCCTTGAGGGAAACGTGTGCCGCTCGCGTTACGGCAGCCTGTCTTTATGGATCAATTATAATACGTCGATTAATTATTTCGAAATGCAAGCCTGACCAGTTCCGCCAATATTGTTTTCCGCTTTACTCGTTCAATATCTTGCGCCACTTGTCTTGACTTTTGATCTTTGATCAACAGATAGATCACTGTTCTTTCTGAGTGAAAAATTTTACAATCCCTTCTCTGTTTTTCTCAAATACTCTATTATTGTATTTTGAATCTCGATGAAAGCGTATCTTTTTCTTAATTAAATCGTATTTTAATCTCCGTTATCCTTTTACAGTCCACGGAAAATTCTACATTTACTTTTATTTACATTTATTTTCATATCGTGTTATTTGATCGATAAATAATTATTCTTTGTGTCTCAATATCAAGATCGCTATTACGGGATAAGAATAGATAATTTATGAGATAATTTTTTCGGAAGGATTAGGCTCAAGATTAAGGAGAGCATTTTTATGACACTCGCAGGTTGCACAAACAGAAAATGGAATTCATACGGTGTACTATCAGTGGAATACACCCTGAGAAACCGGCCAAATTTAGACGTCCGCTTACGAGTCGTCTGCGCATTCGTTAAGTCGCTCTCGAGACTTTTTTTTTAACCTACCCAAAATTTCGAATTTTATATTTTACTAGTGATTTCTGTGGCTCAAATAACTGTAAAAGTTAGAGAATCTTTGGCAATTTTATATTTTCGACTAAATACGTTCACTGCAAATAATATGTAATTTTTTTTTTCTCCAAAATGCAACTCACGAAAGTATTTAATTTTTTACTGTAGAATATTTTTTACTGTATAATAACTCACAGCAACTACGTATTACTATAAAATATCTATCGAATTACAATTTTTAATTTTTAACATTATGCACACAGATTCGAGAAGAACAGTACAACTGAAAATATGCCCTTATTCTGAAATTACTTTTCTCTTACTCTGAGATCGTTCGATTTAATTCAATCGATTGAAATAAACGAATATTTCAAGACTGAAACATGAATTACAAATTGTATTCAGAAGTAAGAGGTTCACGTTGAATTTCTCGTTTTCCCAATTTCCTCAAAAGATGGACGTACATACACCGTTTTCGAGAAAAATGGCCCAATTATAAGTGGAATTTCTAATGATCCAAATATCCACTAACTACATGCTCTATACTACACATATATGTAGTCACACTTTCACAATGGCTAACGTAGCCATCCTCGTAGCCATCATAGCGTTAGCACCACTTTACACTCATGTTTAATTAAGCGGACTTGTGTGGCAATCGTGCACAGGCTGCATGCACGCGTTTGCGTTAATCTGCATCTGTATCGTGACTCAGGATCCGTCTCGTACTGTTTTCTGAACCGATTGCGAGACCTGTATTACTCGCGATATCTGTGCGAAGCCACGATTTAGCTAGGTTGCAGAGTATTTTAGCCGGCGTTCACGTCCAGTTTGCATTTACGCGAGTATCGATCAAAGTAGGGTCAGGTTAAGCGCCAAGGTAAGCTTGGTTCTCATCGACTCGAACGATACTCGAGTCAATTAGAACGTAGTTAGCCGGCCATATCAATTCCCTCTGGATTGATACTCAAAACGATCGATGATCAACGGATATCTATGGCTCTGCATGGCTGCATTAGCCAAAATGAAAAGTAAATATACGCCTAGTAGCCAAGATGATAAATTTATGAAATTTTCTATACGGTGGAACTTCGTTTGTACAAACTTGTCAGAGGCCAAATATTTTTCACATGTAATTATAGAATTTCATCGATTCTATCGTATCTTTGTTCAAATTTAGTGGATTCAGTAAGGGAACATTCATTTTACTTGTTAAACAGCAATTTAGCCGAGCAATAATTTTTCACGTGCATCATAGACACGTTTTATTAAACTCTTCATTCATTATAAAAAAAAGAGTTAAGTACAAGTGCTTCTATATTTAATTTTTAATGCTAAATTTTGTTTAAATCCATTAAATTTTTAATGATATCAAATTTCAGGTAATATCCTTCTTAAAATTAGTGGATCTGGTAACAAGAAATTTTTATGTTCTCGTAATCAATAATTTGATATAAAAATAATCTCACAAAACAACGTTATACGATTATATAATTATAAAGATTATATAATTAACGTTATTACATCATCTCCACGAGAAATTATTTCAATCGAAGATCAAACGAATTCACAAATTTACTTATTTTTTTTTCAATTCTCTTCTCTATCAACCTCTCGTCGCCAATTGTCAAGAGAGGAGGCTTTGTTCGAATAGATTTTATTTCAACTCGAGAGACGCGTTCGTTTGTACAACGTTAGGAATCGGAACAGCACAACGTCGCTCGTGCGAACTATGCGTCAGATATTTTTGGCACCGTCTCGTCGTCTCCCTTTTTCTCTTTTCTGACTTCTGCTTTGGGGAATCGTTTCATCGTGGCAGTCGAATTTTTTCCGTTCGATGCACGTCCGACAAAAATATCTTCTTTTTTCCCAATTTTTTATTATTCTTCTCTTTTCTCTTTTATTTAACATCATTATTCGTATCGATCATCAGATTGCTGCGATTGGACGATGGCCACGACATACACACGCACACTTTGTATGTCTCTATGCGCAAGTAAATATGCGACGAGAATACTGATATCGAATCACAGGCGACATTCGAGAGCTCTCAATCGGCTGGGCACCGTTGTCGATACAATGCAACCTCGATATGGATCGGTGCATTGTCCAATTACCTCTGACGTGCTCGGTTGCATTGCCGATCGATAATATTAAAACGGATATCGAGAATATTTTGTTAAAAAATGGAACGAGAGACAACTGTTACCAACGACATTTTTCAAGATTCGCATGCTCGACATCGTGTGGAACAGACTACGTATGAAAGTGTGAAGTTAAGTATTTTACATCACCGACACTGACTTGCTGCAGCAACTACTCAAGAAAGTATTGATTGTTGTATTATTTTCCTTTTATCCTTGATAGATGAATTTGACATCACTTCCATGATTTCGATAATTAAATATCCAAAACAGGATTTTATATATTAATTCCTGTTTTAGATTTAACTAGAATGAATGAGGAATATTTAGAATATTTGGATTCAATAATTATCAATAACGAAAGATGTTGCTTCTTTTAAATTAAGCAATGTTAAATTGTCAGAATATTATTTTCTTGATTTTTACTTGAAATTGAACAAATTCATCACGAGCTAAGAGATCAAAATTTTTGCAAAGAATCACGGAGATAATAAAATATCGTCAAAAAGACTGAAATAAATTTTTCTAAAGGTCAATCTTCAACTTACCCTAATTTTTCCATTCTCCCTGGGCTCCGGATTTTTTTTTCACAGAATTCTCAAATTTATGCTTTCTCCATACCTATGCCTTAATACGTAAAATGAACAGAAGGAAATGTTTGATCGGCATGTAATTTCAGATCTCACGAGACGCGATTCGATACCAGTCTGATTCACCCTATTTTTTCACCTGCCTGTATTGAAATAACCCTCGGTGAAATAATTCTTTCTTCCTCTATTGATCCCCTCTGATCCGTTTTCCTTGGTGACAATGGGAAGCTACTAATATGTCGTCGCCACAGTTCCGCAACGAGGAAGCGCATGTGACATTTTTTTTCGGAGTTCATAGTATTTGAGCTAGGAAGATAGTTAAAACCGATACCTGAAGGCATCCATCACCACTAAGAACCCCTTCCCGTACGTTTCTCTTGGGGTGTCGATCATCGAAAACTTTTCCGTGACTTTCATATTCTGAAATTATTTTTATATTTAGAGAGCATAATTTTCAAAGATCTAATTATTATTATTATTTTTTAGATCATTATCTTTTTATGGAGAGATAGGATTTGCAAACATGAGGATTTTCCTAGAAGTTTCGTCATTTTAGAATTTTAGAATACGATAGTTCCACCTCGTAGTTTTAGAATTATTTTCATTTACAAATAAATGATTTCCTCGTGAGTATCATATTACATCTCAGAATTATTTTCATTTGTCGCAGAAAGAATAATATTTAAATATCTTCCCATAACATGGAATAATGTCTGAAGCGTGAAAATTGAAATGAAATAGGACAAGAGTAGAACAAATACATCTAATGTAATATAGATACCATTTATATTCAAGGACTGAAACATTTCTGAAACATGAGTCAAAAATCGAACAAGAATTTACCTTAAATCGTCACCGATTGCCTTTCTGTTATACTTTCCATTATATCTCAATATTTACAAGAGAGAAGAGATCATCCGACAGATTATTTCTTTATCTAGATTTGAGAGCGAGGTGGTGAGTCCAGGGTGTGACTCAGCTCCTTCCTTCCATCGATATCCGGCGTTCCGTCTCGTTTTCCACGTAATTAGACGGGATTTCAATGACTTCGGTCGCAGGTTGCCCGCGAGATCAACGAGTGAAAGTGTGTCACCGTATTTTTCGTTTTCCGCGTGTTATTGGCAGACAGTGGTCTTGAGACGTTTTGACGTCACGCGTTCCCGCCGACAGCCATTTCCGCGGGCCATTCACTTGACACTCGAGTGTACATACAGGGTGTTTCCTACTTTTCCCGCAAAATCTACAAACTATAATCTACTTCTCTGTTACGAAATGGCAGACAGAGCCATTGAATATAAGAGCAGGCGGAGAGCTGGCTCAAACAATTTGCTTGAAAAATAAAAAGATCGTCAATGTATGTTTCTTTGAAATGACACCTGCGCGTGATCACTAGACTTATACTTTTAATACAACTGAGAAACTAAAAACCGAGTAAAAATTTATCTCGTGCAATAATAATTTACTTTATATTAGGTACGTCGTATAAATTATTATACAATTCTAAATTTTCCACAAATTTATGAACTGTCTCGGAGTTTAATAGGCTATTAATAAATATCGAATATATATATACATACATATACACATTAAAAATATGCTAAAAATATCTGTGACATTTTACAAGAAAAATTGACACAAGGGATGGACGAGGATTAACTGAACCAACTGTTCAAATGGAACTTATGAACGGTAATGTATTTACGATAATGTCATCACCTGATCGCACGAAAGAAAGAAGGAAAGAAGAAAGTTGAAAAATTAGCGTGCCACGGCTCGAATTCTCGAGGGATGAGTGTAAACAGCAACGAAGAGCGACAAGGGGTTGCTACTGAAACGGGGAGAAAGAGAAAACCACGTTGAGGTGGAAGGGGAACACGAGGCGGTCGAGCTCGATGCACTCGACCGTCTATTTAGTCGTTGGTCGTGCGCGCGCCATGCTGGATCGGCAGCGATCGTTTTCACGTTGCTATTGCAACCGAATGTGCTCGCGTTCTCCTCATCGACGCGTTAATTAAACGGTCTCCTGGCTCGCGAACGATAATTGACAAAGCCGGGGGGTTGGGGGGGAAACTCGTCGAGAAAATCGAGACTAATCGAACCGTCTTCGAACACTTCGTCTCTCACAGTTTTGAAACTACGTGGAGAGGATGAAAATCGCGAGCCTCGATTCGGTGTAAACGTAGCGTAACTGGTTGTCAAGCGAGAAACATCGAGTGTTGTGAAACGAAACACAGGAAGGAGTTATTAGATGTATTAATAACAAAGTGTACAATTGAAATTTTGATAAAATCGAACACTCGGAGATTTGAATTGAAAGTGGAAGATTGGCTCTGAGAGAGTCGACGACAAAGTGAAACTGAAGATTCTGTAATTGCGTTCTGTAACTGAAGTTTTTTCTATAATTGGGAAATTCGTGTTAAATTGGAATCAAGTTCTCTGGAATTAAAAATCAACGATCAGTGGAGTTCGACGTCGAAATAAAATTGGAGATCCGAGAATTAAATCGTAATTAAGTTATTTCTCCGTTGCTGAAACGTCCGAGGAGAAGTAATTAAAATCGAAGACTCCCGAATTAAACTGTAATTAGAGTTCCTCTCTATTGAAAAATAAGCGAACCAAGGAAGTCGACGAGGAATTAAAATTGAACACTCTGGACGATTAAATCGTAATTTTAGGCCACTTTACCACTGAGGCTGCTGAAATCAAACTGCGACTAAATTCAAACCAAAGTCAAAACGTTTCGCAAAGGAAAACGCTAAAGCAAAATTAGAACGGAACCTGTCGAGCAATCGACAAACCAAAGTGGCCAATCTCAGGGTCAAAGATTCTAAAATTAAATCGGAAGTTTCCGTCAAAGTTGATCGAAAAATCAACAAACGAATATCGAAGCTTCTGAAATTAAATTCCTCGAAACATCTACGATCCACCTAGGCGAGTCGACCTACGACTACGATCAAAGATCCTGAAGTCTACCCAAGATTGAATTTTCCGGAGTAAGAAAAAAACAACCAAACAAGAGACAACGAGCTTCACCAGTCGATGATTCCAAAATTAACTCGAACCAGCGATCCGTAGAGAGAGTTGACCGCGACGACGCTCGTTAACTCGAAGGCGAAACCGCCGGCTCGATAAGCTGTTATCTGGCTGCAATAATTGCAGGCTGCGTGTATCACGGCATTGTCGTCGGACGTGAAGGCTCCGCTCGGTCGCGAGAACTGATGACCGCGCGTTGTCAACAGGTGATACGATCGACGAAGACAAAAGAACGGGAAGAGAGGGGAACGTTATCAATAGAGGCGTAGGTTTGAATGAAAGAGAACGAAGCCAGTTTCAAGTGCTATCGTCAAGTCGAAAAACCCTGGTGAACAAGCGATTGGATCAGAGCGCGTTCCAACGTTTGATCACGCAATTGAACGGAGGCTTCGCGCGACTCGCCAGAAGCAGATAGCGCGATAACGTCGAAAGAGAGTGGAAAAGGAGTCTGGCGCCTCGTTTCTCTGTTAAAGTGACACGTCGCCTTGGCCAATAAAAACGACAGACAGCTGTTCGAACCGAACGAAATCGGCAGCTGCTCGTTCGTTGGCCCCCGTCGCTCTTTAATTTCAGGCAGAAGCCTTAATCCAAGTCGAGTCGAGTCGTCGGTGGCGAGTGGGGAAAAAGGAAAGAAGAAGAAAAAAGAAAGAAAGAGTGATCGGCGGTGTCGGTAATTTTCTCTTTAATTTCGGAGCGAGGTTAATTCAACGTTGAACCGTCAATCGAGCAGAGAGCGGGAAGCATAAGCGATCGATAGATCCCTGTCTCTCTCTCTCTCTCTCTCTCTCTCTCTCTCTCTCTCTCTCTCTCTCTTTCTCTCTTCTGCTTGAATTCCGATCGATTCCAACTGTGAGTCTAAATAATACCGGTGAAGTGTTAACAGGTCCCTCCTCGCCCGGCTTCTTATTGCTTTTTCGTCTGTTGGCCTCTTTTGCTCTTCAATTTCACACCGAGGCTTAACTAGTGATATCGAACCGTTAACCGAGCAGCGAGCAGAAAAAAAAAGAAAATCGACAAAGTGCTTGAATGTCGTAAAATTGACGAGTCCGGATAGTACCGAAGGGATATAATTTCTTTAATTAACGAAAGGGAGAAGGAGGAAGAAGAAGAAGAAAGTTTGGTGTGTTGGTTGCTTATCTTGATCTTGGATTAATGGTGAAACGAAGACGCCGTGAACGATGACAGGGCGAAACTGATGGAAAGGGGAGAACGAAACAGAAGATTCGTCAGGATGATGATGACACCGCCGCAGGTCGTGGGTGTTCTGTTGAAGAAGCCGGGACAACAGAACCACCCACGTTTCCCACCGTTAGACCCACAGGAGACGAAAATCAGAGGTTGGCCCTTTATCTTATCAAGCTTCTAGAGGTTTTGTTTAATTGATAACATCAAGGAAGCGATAAACGAATTTCGCCTTGAGAATAATCGTTTCCCGAGTGATTGTTGAAATCCTTCGACTAGAAATTTTCAATGGAATTTTATTACTGGAAGACGGAAGGAACGTGTTTCTATCTGACTTCAAATTCGTTTAAACGTGATCCTAAATAATGTGAGGGTGTTCAAGTTCGAATTGGCTCGAGCACGATAAATATTATAACATCGAGCAAGCCACCACGTGGCAGGCGATCTTTCTCTTGAAAATAATTATTTTGGCAATCGTCGAAAATTCTTTTCGTTCAAAATTTCGCGTCCGGAGCTTTACCACGTATTTCTATAACTGTATCGATAAATGATTTTTCCTCGGAGGACGATTCTTTTTAGCAATCGTTGAATTCTTATCGTTTAAAACTTTACTGCTTGAATTCAGATCGAAATGCAACATCAATAAATGATTTTTCCTTCGAGAATTATTCCTTTCGAATAGCCTTCTCTTCCTCTTGCGGAAAATTTCATCGAAAGTTTTATTACTGAAAACTGTGCGAGGAAAGCGTGTTTCAGCTCGAATTTGAATTCGCTCGAATGTGACCCTAATTATCGTTACTTAGTCTAGAAACGACTGTTTACCAATCGACTGAATATGCGAGAACGTAAACTCACCATTCACCGGCCTCCTCTGTCTCTGATCCTCATTACGTATTATCGATGTTATGATTCATTGGGCTGTGTTGTTACAACATCAATCTTATCAGACTCGTAACTCGAGGCGCTTATTTCGAACGAAAGTGAACGTTCAACTGTTCTGTGAAACGCGCGGGTTTTTGCCAGTTCGGATCTATTTTCTGGATAAACCTTTCGTAAATATCGAAACAAACGCGGCTGAGTGTTACGTCTTCTCTTGATTAATGACTTATCGGAATGATTCAGTGCAATATTAGAGCGACTTATCATTACGAAGAAGCACGTTCGTACAATGATTTGAAAAAATTGTTTGTTCCATGATGGGGGAACTTTTGTAATTGGGGATGGAATTTCATACGCAGTGATTATTCAATTTCTGTTTCATCGAATTTGTTTCTTGTTAATCTATTATTTTTCTAATAATTTCGCATATACAAAGAAAAGAATAGAAAATTCATTACTTTCGCTACAGCTTCAATACTTTCGTTTAAACATTTAAATTTGGTTTACGAGTAATTACATTAATACTATTACAAATAATTGCTGGATGATTCGTACATGAATATTTACTTATTTCGAATAAAATGTAATTTGCTAGACAATGTAGTGTTTCTGAATTCGAATTTTAAAACGATGGAACACGAGATGTATTAACTCTTTGGAGCACAATGGCACAAGAAATATCGCACACGATTTCAAATCGTGAAACTTCGCGTTCCAAACGACGAGTGTAAAGCTATTTCGTCGCTTTAGAAGAAATTTATAAGCGGAAATATTTCTGCGCACTGTGGATTTGAAACATTCGTCTCCTCTCCGAAAATTCGGACGCTCGAGAATTTAAAAAGGAAAAAGAAAAAAAAAAAAGAATTAAAGAGAATCCGAAGAATCGACGAGTCTCCAGAATTTCGTTCGACCTCGATCGCTACACGACGATTAATGATTCACATAAATTCCGTCGCTGAACCCGGCGAGCAGCGTGCGTGAGACTTTCACGGTGAAATTTCCTCGGGTGTCGTCAACCCTGACATTAAATCGTGGACGGTGTCAGGGCTACGATCCCTCGGATCGTAGAACTCGTGTGCGGAGAAAAAGGAACGAGAAGCTTCGCGCTCGGTGGAAGCCGACACTAGACAGCCAGTTTTCATGTTCCCCCGGAGTGGATAACCGCGTAAAAGTATCCCGTTACCACGGTAGCCCAGATACCGGATTACGGAGCACGAATTGTCAATCGAATCGTGAGAGATTGCGAGTTTCCGTGATGAAAAAATCGCCGACCACGTTAGTCGCCCGGGGGACCGCAAGAATTTCGTGATACGCTTTTTTTTTCTTCTCTCTTTCTTGTTTCTTTTTCTCTTTCTTTTTTTTTTTTTTCTTTTGTGTTGCGTTAAAACGAGTACGGAATGGCGGTGAACGGGGTTCCTCGATGTGTTTTTTCTATTATACTTCATGTTTCTGTTACACGTGTCATTCGCGCCAAAAATATTAATTAAAAAGATCTTCCTTCTATCGTCACGATATGAAATCTTCCCTCTTTCACTGTGATTAAATTAAGCGAATCAATATCTGATTATTTTATCAAGTCGCAATGTGTGAAATGTCCTGTTCTGTTATACTAATGTTTGAAGCTTGAAATTTAGATCTACGATTTCACGTACTATTTCAAACATAGACTTTCATTTGTAATAGAGTACGTTGCTTTTATTCTATTTCAATCATCGTTTTGACACAATTATTCTAACCCTAAAAATTCGTCGTTCACGAAACAAGAAACTGTCGAAAATGGTTTTAAAGAGTTTTTTTTAGAAACTTATACTTAATTGGGAGAAGTTTGCAAATTGTACAAATTTAATGTTAAAAAGTATTATGCTTGTTCAAAGTTACTATGAAATATCAAACATTTCCACGATTTAATAATAATTGAAAAGAAGACTTTATACTAGAAGAGAAAGGATGTTTGATAATTAGGCGCGTAGAGGGAGGAAAAGCAGGTAGAGATATTCAGTCTGGCAACGTGAAAACGTATCCAGTACGGATACGTTGATAGAATCACCTGCTTTCGTTTTACTGTTTCTTGACCTGCCGCAAACGATGGAATTTAGGTACTCCACTTGTCAGTCTACAATTAACCACACCGTGCAGCAAATTTTCGCGCGATTCTATTTTCATAACTACGATAGGAATTTTCCCCGGCTACTCTTAGATAAATTTCTTTTCTTTCAAGGCATCGTTCTACTAAATCGTCTAATCGACGTTTCAAATCGAATATCATAGATTAGATAAAACGTGTACAAATATGTACCAGACTGTCATCGATGTGTCAACGAAAATTGTTGTAAAAGTGTTGTAAACTGCGATTAGCAAATGCAATTTTGTTACTTAGCGTAAGATTAATTTTTTTAGTGTATGATTAATTTATGACCAAACGTACATATGTAGTTTATTAGTTTTATAATAAATACATATTATGGAGCATTTTTGAATTTCATGTTATAATTTTGTATTTCATAATTCGTAATTTTATTGTGGAGTATAAATATATAAATGTATATTTATTCATATAATTAATACTTTATATTTGTTATAATTTAAATGTAATGTTAGAGAATATTTGGTTACGTGTATAGCTTTGAAATTGCATTTGCTACAATGTGTATTATATATACAAATGAGACTTCAACATAATATGTTTATGCTTAAAGTAATGACATTAAAATCAACATAAATTTCAGAAGTTTATGCATACTGCATTATTTACTTAGACATCACATTAATTTTAATAGGATCATCTCTTGTGCATCTCATGTTTCATTGTAATTTAAATTTTTATACACTAAAAACTTGTGACATCTTATTAATGTCTATTAAAAAGTTCTACTTGTTTCAACAATAACTATAATTAGCTACATACTCCTCCAATTGAATTCAAACTTTTTCAACTTTCAACGCCACTACTAGCGAACGATAAGAAAAAATACGGTCGATAGAAATTTCAGTTTAGACTTTCATGGGGAATACTTGTCGCAATAGCCCCGATTTTCCCCCAGACACGAGATCGACGCAACAAATTTGGCGATCAATCGTGCAGAAACCGAGTTAATCGCGGGGAAAGTTCCTTCGCACTCGAATCTAAGAAATTGGGGAAGTGTGTTGCGCTAATCTTCCAGATTCTCGTTGAATTTTCAAGTCGACTAGCTTCGAACGATGCCCGGTGTGTATATTATGGTGTGTTACACGAAGGGGAGACGACGGGGATCCCTTGTTTCATTTTTCGAAACACTTTCGAGTTCCTCTCGGACGTTCCCCTTCTTGGAGGATTTTTCGCGAAACGCGAGTCCACGCATAAAGGAGCGTTCTTTGTGGTGTAGAGAGGGGCTCGCTGTTCTTGTAAATAGCCAATGGAGCCCCTTAAAGAACCCCCACGGGATTCGAACGAGTGTCCGCAAATGGTGACACACGTTTCACACTTCGAGGCCCGCGTGTGCTGAGCTGGGAAACAGGATCTACAGATTTTTATATTTTTTTCTTTTTCTTTTCCGTTTTCTTTTTTTCTTCAAGCGACTGGCCTGTCGCCTTGCCGTAAATAAATTGTCGCTCATCGGAATATCCGACCGAGGTGAAGTAAATTTGCGACTCAATGACACGACCTCGCGACAATAACGCGCGCGCTGACAAGAGAATCGCGACGGATCTCCTCGAATTTTTGCGATTTCATTACGTGTACGAGCATTCTTTAGGATGATGGTTCAACTTCTTCTCAATTTGTATAATTTGAAAGGCGAAGCTGTTTGTTCCTTCATGTCCCATCAGTTTCATGGCTGTCTTCTTTTCTTTTAATTTTTTTCTTTAATTTTTATCAGTTGCAACTGTTTGACTTTTGTCATAATCGATGGATGTTTATGTGTTTATGGAAAGTTTAAAGATGTAAAAATGCACAGAATTACACACATATGAAGTGTAATTATTAAAAGACTTATGTCTCTGATAAATCTAGTAAATTTTTATTCGTTTTAGTCGTCCCACTGTACCAACGCAGTGTTTAATTAAAGAGGAATTTAATTCTAGTCTTGTGCATCCTCGTGACTCATGTAATTTCTTCCTGTTCAGAGATGTTTGATGCTTTACGAATTTCATTATAACTGACGCATCCTCGATCTTCTGAGTTATTTTATCACGCGAAATTTCTGTTTCCAAACGCTGGATTTCAAATTTTGTATTTTAATTCTGAAACAATATCGTTGGGTCATAGATGGATGTGTGAGATAATTAAAGTTTAGGATATTTAATCTAATTTTGCATTAAATAAAAAATTCTAGAATTAAGATTATTGCAATTCTTAGCTAAAAGTTAATTCTACTATATGTAATCTGAGAAACTATGAAAGCAAGTGAAACAGAGCAAAATAATAAATAATTGGAAATTGAATACGCAGAGTTTAAATGATCGAGTAACTTTACTCGCTTAATACAAATAACAAAGACTCTTATATATAGCTAAAACAAAAGTGACTGGGAAATGCACTACTCTGTTATATTATTCCAGGGTTAAGTATCCTTTGTCTCGAAGAAATCTACAATATATTATTCAATGAACTAAGAATTGTTCTTTTTTCACATCGACCTCGAATTCGATAGGTAAAATTCCAGATTCTTTTACTGTTACAGAAATCAACGAAATAATTCTTCCTAAATATCCTTTCTGTCTCAAAAAATCGTCACATTATTCTATCTATCAACACTAAATTCGAAATTTCTCAAAATTTAATGCTTTAAAAATACACGTATCTATTGCCACAGAAATCTTTCTTCTTAATAATTCTTCTCGAGTATCCTTCGTCTGAAAAAATTGATAAATAATTCTTTCTGTCAATCGTAAATTCAAAACTCCCTAATCTTAAGTTCAATAATTAAAATAATTCTTTGTAATAAAAGTCCTTTGCCTTAGAAAACCGACACATTAATTCTCCCCTCAAATTTTTCTAAATTTAATATACTTTATTATTACGTGTATCTACGTTTAAAAAAATCTTGACGGAGTAATTCTTCTCAGGTATCCCATGTCTCGAAAGGAACACTGAAATATATCATCGGACGTAACCAGAATTGGTATTTTCGAGTATAGTATTCTGTATCATGATTCCCGTTGCGTCGCGAGGACGCCAGTTTGTGCACGCCATTGAAATTTAGGTCACAGCGTCGAATTAAGCACGGTTCACAAGTGCCATTGACGAAAACCCGCTACGACCGGAGATTAAGATGTATACACGGAGATAATGTTCAATGTCTATTCGCCGAGTTTCTTCGAATGTCCGCGAGTTCTTTTCACCAACTTAATTCTAACCTCCTGTGAGAAGTTTGTCCCGGCTGAGATACGTTTACAGGGAATTAATTCCTTAAGCTGTCCTCGTCGAGGGAAAACGGAGGATCTTTATTGAACGTGAAACTCTTTGAACACTGGCTAGTCTCTTTAGACAGCCAACGATCGTATATTCTTTTTAAACATTTCCTATTATCCGAACGAAGAATTAATAACAGCACGAACGAATCTTTGTCTCTCTCTGGGAAAATAAAAGAACTTTGTAACATCTTTTTAATTCGCGTTCGATGTATTTCAATTTTTTCATATTTCAGAAAAATTGAAATTTTTTTCATAAAAATAATGCTGATATATCAAAATGTACAGATGTACGTATAAAAAAGTTATGAGTATGAGACATTACACATCGCGGAAGAACTTTTAATTAAATCATATAACTGTGATAATAATCTTGATAAACGTTGTTTCTACGGAATCAGTTAATTTACATTCGACGATACGTAAAAATACAGATAATTTTTTTGTAAATTATTGTAAATTCTCTAATTCTCATATAAAAAAAAAAAAAAAAAAAAATCAAGAAAATTGACCAGGGTTGTTCTTCTTACGAGCCCCGCAATTTTCTTAATAAAATCTTAACTGCGAACCTTTCTCTTACTGTTTAAATTTATTATTTAAAATTAATTATTACTAATAATAATCGTTTCTTATTATTTAATAAATCTCAATATTATTATCTATCATTTGACATAACGAAATATCCTTTTAACAAGTTCCTTGATGTGTGAACACCGCCAGATGCTATAAAACTCAGTTCTAATTAAACGATATATAAAAGCAACGATAGAACAATGGAGTAAAATAACGTGCAAACACTTCTAGTCACGGTATAAACGAGCGTGAGCGTAAATAATAAGGATATGGGGGTAATCGTGCAAATGACACGGCGAACGGTGCGAAGAGGATCGACTGCAAGTCGCGAGGAACGACACGGTGACTTAGGTTCGTCGATCGAATCGAATCTCGGCCACGAAAGACGCGCGCGTTCTGCCTTTCACTAAATGCTCGACCGTCTTCTTTTACACGTATTCGGGATTCAAATGGTCGACCCGGTCGTGCCATTTACCATTCGAGCTTCTCTCTCTGTGTATCGTTGCAGAGCGCTCCTCATTGTGCGTAATCGAACACACGTTCTCTCGGAGAAGCAATAAGACTAAACTTGGATTGATTTATTCAATAATGCAAAGTTTAAATTAATTATTCGTCCTGGTATTTTATTTTACACTCTCAATTGCAATGTCTGTATTTCAGCAAACAATTCTTTAAGATAGTAAGAATTTTTAATATTTATAATATTTATGATAATATGGAATATCTCTTTTAATTTAATTTCTTTTTTTAATTTAACCCTACGGCATTCTTTCGGTTACTTTCGATCAAATTTTATATCTCCAATCTAAAGAAATGCAAATATTAAAGTTAAAGTTCAGAAACTCGATTACTAGATATTTTGAATTGAAAAATTTTGTCAAAGTTAAAAAAGACCTCTTAATAAATTAAAACTACCATAAAATGTTGGACAAATACTTTCCTTAAATATATCACATCGCGTAAATAATAAATCGCACGAAGTGTAGCGTTATATTCAAGCCAACCAGTGCGAAAAATTCACATTTGCGCAATAGATGATTGAATAAAATGGTACAATTTGAAATTTTTTTGCTAAATATTAGAAAGTGTGAAGATATCCGAGTCAAATCGTGTGAACGGGGCTTAAACGCGCGATGCTGATTAAAAATGTTTGTAAAGTCGAGGGAAACGGGGGCAAAGGAAGTAGAACGATTCCTCTTGCTGCGTTATTCGTAGGTAAACAGGTGTTCCAAAGGAACGTGGGCGCCGCTACGGTGGGCGATTTCAATAATTCACTTTCATCTGCTTCGGAGTTCGCCTAAAGAGAAGAGAATGATGCCCGATTACTTTTAGAAATACTTCAGACACCACGAATATCCCCAAGTTACGCGAATACTATTTTTAAAAAAAATTCATCCGCTTAAATCAGTTTATTTCTAACATTCGAGATTAACAAAATCTTGAATGTTAATCTTTTTCAAAGAATCTTTGAAGTTTATTCGTTTTAGACTAACTTAAAAATTTTGATTCTTTTACAAGATATAAGATGCAATACGGAAGAATTTGCATTAGTATATACTGGAAATTACAAATTTCTTTATGCAAAATCGAACAATAAAATTTATAAAAATTTCACTTCACGTTAAGCCGGTTCAATGAATATTAATGAAACGATAAATTAACATTCCACTGTTCCTTTTTTCATTTTTTTTTCAAACTCGATCTTTTTAACACTACAGGGTATTACATGAAATATCCAAAGTAAAATTCTCATCAATCTTTACTAAGTAAAATTAAACTGAAGATTGTTTTGTACATAAAAATATATCTAAATTTATATGAAATCAAAAATAAAAATTTTTTCTATAATTGTAGTCCTTTTTTTTTATAAACTAACGAAACAAAATCCAAAAATTCAAACTCACTTCGAATGATTTACGTATATTGTATATATTCTGTAACATTTCACATTTTTTAAATAAACGTAAAAATCCACGGTCTACTTGCCAAAGTACATTGTCAGATTTTTTCCTCTGATTTGATATCGTTCATCCTCGAGCAAAGTACTGTAAATCCTTCCCTCGCCTCAGCTTCATTAATATTAATGTATCAGATAGATCGGAAGAGCGTTCCAGTTACAGGAGAATAATTAAAATAGCAGGTGTGGCGAAGTTGATCTCCTTCGGTTACCGAGCTTAGCGAGGTTGCAAGTGCTCATTTTCGTTGATCGTCGATCATTCGATAAAGATTCAACAATTAATCGAGCCCTACAACCAACAGCTGACAGCTTCCGCGATTTTTCGCGCAAACAACACGGTAACAAAGAGAGAAATATTCGTTTCTTCGGAGAAATGCTGTTCGACTAGTAGCCATTCGTTCTATATAGATCGCAAATCGATCGTGGATCGTGTCGAGGAGCTGAGGAATCGTTCCGGTGAAAACTGGACCTGGTTGTTCTTATTTTTTTCTTTTCTTTTCTTTTCTTCTTTCTTCTTGTAGTGATCGATATCACAATTAACCGAGGAGAGGATTTAATAATATTCACTTTCTAATTCTAGAGTTCGTGATCGCACCGAAGTTGCACCTGGTCACGACTTAACATTTTCGAATGAGGCACTGTATCGATCGTTTTTTCGAGTCTTTGAATCACTCTACATTCCTTCGTTACGGGAAAAATCATCGCGATATAGTCGTAAATTGGATATGACAGAACGAGTAACATTTGAGCGTATGAATTTTTTAAATGAGAAATGATTTTGGAACAATACAAGAACAATAGCCTGAATTGATTTAAAATAAATAAAATAATTTAATTTACTCTACCATCTTTTCTACTTTTAAAGACTTCCTCTTTAGTAAAAATCGTAATAGTGTTTTTGAATCAAAATAGAAGAGAAATTTAAGAAATTGGGGGAACGTATTAACGTTTAGATTAAAATTACAAATCTTCACTTGAGATATAAAGAATTAAAAAATTCTAATAATGTAAACATGAAAAATTCTGCCCGAGTGTCTGGTAATTTTTTATTTGAAGAACTATTGAAAATCATTATTACTGATCTAAGAGAAAAATTTCTAGTTCGATAAAAATCATTTTAAAGGTCTATATATTGCTTTTCTTATTTGTAGAATTTGCTACCCGATTAATTTTTCCTACGAAAATAAAAATAAGAAAGAGGGAAAATAGGAAATTGGATAATTATGTTGATCGAACATGCAAACAGCATACTCAGAAACGAGCAATCCGTCAAAACAGTATATTATTTGCGACGAGGCTAATCTAAACGGATTTTACATAAGTCAAGCTCGTTGGAGCGGGGAAGAGCCACTTACATATACGCGATCTCGAACAGAAATAGTAGCACAATGAGAAGCCGGCGGCTATACGCAGAACTGCACATTATCTCGTTGCTTCTTATCACAGCCTCGGATGATAAAGCATCCGGAATTATTCAACGTTCAACAAACGCCTCGCTGGACCATGTTTCCTTCGTTGATGAGCCTTTGCAAAAACATTCACGAACTGGCTAGTTCGAATCGCACGCTTAAAACCGAAGCTTCTACATTAAAAGCAAATCAAGATTAGCTATCTATCGCAGCGTCTATCTATAAAGTCTCTTGTTGCACGGATTTTCTTTCTTCTCGATAAATATATTTGTCATGCGACTATATCATTTACACGTTTCACAGCTGATGACTTTCTTTTCGTGTGTATGATTTTGTTTTTTCAATATATTTTCGCGTGCGTCGATTGATTAATTTCTTTTTTTAGAATTCAGTGAAAATGTTGTATCGTATCATGCGTTCTGTAATGTTTCAAATGTTTCAGTTAAAAAGGAAAATTTAACGTTGGCCAACGAAATAAATAAAAATTTTACGTTTCGATGAAAAATTTGAATAACTCTTCCACTAATCTTATCTTCAATTCGTATCAGCGAATGATTTTCTTCCATGAAATATAAAATACAGTATTCTTCCTTTAAAAAAAAAAAAAACAGTGATAAACTGTTCAAGAAACAATTCAAAATTCATCGTGTTATTTACTCGAAACACTCCACGTAGATGTTTGACGAAAAAGTCAAATCAAAGTTTCTTCTCGACGAATGATTTTCTCCAACGATAGAGTTTCCTTTGTAGTCCACGAACTTTCAGAGAAACTATCAATTATTTACTCGAGGATAAAACAAGTATGCATCTCGCTTTTTCTTTTCATAAAAAGAATTTCGAAAATCAACGACAGGAACTTTCCAAGAAACAATCCGAAGCTCGTCATTATCATTATCATTCGTACGAAACATAAATCAGAAGATGCCTCCATTAAAACCGCAGACGGATACTTTTTTGTCGACGAACGATTTTCTCCTGATAATATCAGGCGAGTTGTTCCGTCGACCCCTTTAAGCCGGATTTCTACGAGGTTGTATCGCGTAGAACCGGGTTCCAGCCGCCCGGATTCGCAACCAGTCCTGCGAGGGAAAAGCGGTTGTGAAAATGTCTCGCTGCGAGTCGTGCGGCTAGATCTATACGTGATCCAGGATCTACGATCGTGGCACACGGCGTGATCGTGCGCGCGTTCATCGCGCAGACCTCTCCCGAGTCGAATTATTATTAGATCGTTGATTTTCACGTGTTTCTAGGAAATTTTGAAACAAAAACAATTGCATAAAACGCACGCGTAGAAAAAAAAATATATAACATAAAATTCGAAATTAAGATGCTTCCTATAACATTTAGAATGTGATATAATTTTTCTATCAAAGAGTTCTAACTTTCAACTCGTATTTTCAATACAGCCTGCTACATTTTTGCTAAGTTTAAGACCGTTCCGTCACTTTCATTCTCTGATTTCTTTTTCCTTTTTTCTTGCGTAATTTTAGAATTACGTCGGTGTACTGACGAATTCGATAGAATTCAATGAAATTTTATAGATTACGTCAACAAGCTGGAAGTTTCTCGAGAAAAAAATTCAAACTGAAAGTACAGAGATTCTCTCATTGTTAATTTCTTTCTTCTCTCCTTTTCCGCAATTGAGTGAAATAATTGGCAAGTTTGTAGTTTTACGTGAGATGGAATAAAATATTAAAATAATAATATCACAGGATAAATAATAAATAGCAAAGATACTACAAGAGAAATTTGTGAAATAAGGAAATTTATGTGATTTGCCACTTTTTAAAAGTGTCACGTCTTATTTTACTAACTTTCTGTTCATTTCCAAATTATTCTCACATTATTAATACTCGTCGCGGTTGTTAACATTGCTCAAGAGAATTTATCAACGCCGCTGACTTCCAACTTGCAATTTATCAAATTTCTCTATTAATATTAATTCAGTCGTGAGCAAGAGGATCCGTGTCTGCATTGATATCACCCGATCTTATCTGAATTGAAGTTGCTGCAAGGAATTGAGCAACTAGTTCTCCACCATTTGCCAACGTGTTCGATAAAACCGCGGATTACCATCGCGTGTTAACCAGGCTGAATTCGTCGAAGGAATTCGACACAAAATATCCGCGATGCTTCCGTCTGGCTTTTTGATCTTTGCGCAATTACGAGACTTAACGAATCAATGCGTAAACGAATTCATGCTTTTCTGGGAAATATAAAAAATGTAAAGAATGCGCAAGACACGGAAAAATGCATAAAATAACCCGAGGCAGAGTACTCGTTATGATATCCGGCGAGTGGAACTAATTTCTAATTTAAATTCAGCGTAAATAATGTATTAATACAAGGTTCTGTTAGAGCCTGTTCGAAATGATCGATTTGTAAATTAATAACAACGATTTTACAGCTGTTTCAGAGATGAAATATATGAATTTTTTCAATATTCTTTTTATCTTGATTCCTCCGATAGAAGTTTTACATTTCAGTGAAACTAATTGTTCTGGAGTCAATAAAATTTCATTCGTGATGTACGGTAGTTACGAACAACGTTTCCACGTGCCATCCTTCTTCTTGTTCTTTACTATTTAGTTTTTACTAGAATTTATTAGCAACGTTTAATGTATTATTTAATGCTCGCTTGGTCAGTCGGCTGATAAATATCAAGACGCTATGGTGTTGTTCAATTCGTAGCAAAAAATTTCTATTCGGAATCGAGGCGATGTAGGCGAAGAAGAATCGGAAAGCTCGTTAATTCCGTTGAAGCCGACTATGTAGGATGGCTGAATTTCACCAGCCGCGATTTTTAACTCCAACCGGCTTGGATATCGTATTTTACCGCGATCAATTTTGCTTGGAGGAAACTCTTGGGCGCGACGTTGTCGGACTTTCTAAAAAATGATTTGCATGAAGCAAAAATATTCGAGGCAACGCGAAACGATGAGACTTTGTTCAACTGTCAGAGCCATGTACGAAATGAAATTCCAGGAAATGAAATACATAATTCGCCGGGAAGGGGGAGGAGGAGGGGAGAAATTGTACCAGCAAAAGGAAACAGAAACGAGGAAGCAAGAGTAATATCGTCCGTAGTAGCATGACTTTTATGGAGGAATGAATGTAATAACTGGGAAGTAGAAAATGGAAATCTAATTAGCTGTGAAGTGGAAAGACCTAGTGAATTTTATCCCGTAACAGTTGAATTCTAATAATTGTGCCAGAATATTGTATTATATGCAGTAATGTACAGGCTGGCTAGAAAATAGTAGGATTCCTAATATATAGTGATAAAAATATTCATGTTATTTGTAAAAATTGTTGATCCTGAATATCGATACGAAATTAATAAATGAATAAATTTTCAAGTATCATTGTCACGTCGCTTGCGCAGTTGCAACAAACCTTTCATTGGTAATTTTACGATTCTTCATGCGCATAATTTAAAAAACGGGAACTTGTTTTGAATATTTTGGACACTTGTATCCTGTATATTTTTGTACAATTTATTGGCGAAATGTTCGTTACCTACATATAAATGTAACTCCGAAACAACGTTAAAAAAAGAAAAAATACTCGTAAAAGTTCTTCGTTCATTCATCGGACAGACTTTAACTTTATGATGAAATAAATACATGATATTCAACTTTTAAGATTTCTAATTTTACAATATAGTTTAGCAAGTGTAACCTTAATCCTATAAATTCCTATAAATTAGTGCAGAAATTAGAACATAATATTCGAGTAATTTCTGCTTCATTGGTCACGAACGAAAATAACTTTCGCCTGGAAGGTGTCATTCCCTTTCTTGCAGTATCCAGACAAACTTTTTCCGATATACGCGGCTTTTCTCCGCTAAGACGTCGGCATCCGCATGATTTTTTGCCGGTGCATGTGTTTCTCCGGTCCACGAATTAATTAACGTCTCAAGTGGGTGTAATTAGACGCCCTCGCGCGTCTGTCGTCGAGTCGTCTCGCAGTAAAGAGACGACAGAATAAACGAGAGAAAGAAAGAGAGAAAGAGAGAGAGAGAGAGAGAGAGAAGAAAGGTCTTGCTCGCGTCGCGACGAACGATGGCCCCGACAGAAAGAGAAAGCAGCAACGCGTTTAAATAGAAAACTATCTCGCTGAAATCCCTCGGTTTTAGCATTTCCTGCTGATGTTTTAATCATGAAATTAACAGTCGCACGTTTAACCTTTAACTACTTTCCTCGTTCTTTTTTCTTTTTTTTTTTGGATATCTTCTCTTGAAGTTTTGGACTATTTTGACTACATGAAATTAGATTTTATAAATATTTGAAAAATTGTTGTATATTTTATTTATATAATTACACGTTTTGTGTACACGAATAATATTTGTTAAAATATAATGTTCATTTTAATAATGATCGTATAGTGAAAGTTTCGTTATTTGGAGAGTTACTATTCAAGTGCTTTATC
The DNA here is from genome assembly GCF_011392965.1 of Frieseomelitta varia. NCBI lineage: Eukaryota > Metazoa > Arthropoda > Insecta > Hymenoptera > Apidae > Frieseomelitta > Frieseomelitta varia. The sequence goes on from NW_025108972.1 coordinate 110,774, forward strand.
ATTAAAATATTCTATTATCACTCTGATATTTAAATTTATTTTTGTAGAAACATTCTATTCTTCAAATATTATCCAAACGCTTTGTTATCTAAATGTTTTGTTATTCGTTTATATTCTATTACTTATCCGTTCTACTATCGAAACGCGACCTTCTATTCGAATACGATCCTAAACTTATCAAAAATTACCTTGCAGAGTTCCATATATGCATTTATGCTCTAGTAATCTCAAAAAATAGCTATACGTAATTACACGTGTTATTTGCAGAATCTTGAAACACTTCGAACAGATGGATAACTATTTTCTCTATAATGCATGAAACACAAAAATGCAAAAAACCAGTGTTTCTTTACTTGAACAACCATCTCTCTTCAAATTTGGATATTGAAAGTTTCACTGCATTTGATTATTCGTAAGGCGATTACATTGTTTAAACTATACTATACTATATCTGCTCGTTAATCTGAATATTGGAAGTTCCACTGCGTTTAATTATACATAAACTCGATATTGTCGATCGTCTTTTCTCAGAAAAATACCAGACTCCTTATATCCTTTAATTTAATTAAATCCTCTTAATTTAAATAGGTACCTCGGCTAATTTCTTTTTACAACGACAGACCAGAATATCCTTTATCCGAACTAATTCAAGTACTGAATTTAATCATTCTTAAATGAATGAGAAATGAACTCAATTATTCCCAATATTCTCGGTCATATTTAGTCTCGAAACAATATCTGATTACTCTATTTGCAATTTAAAGAATAAATCCCCCTTCTTATCAAGCTTGAACTACGCAGAAAGAACTGAAGAACGATCATTTGTTCAAGCTGGGTGTACTCTATCGAGCAAAGTCTCTATGTCCATTAATTTCTTTCCGCAGTTTCTTTCGTTCCGAAGGCGACTTTTTAAACTTTCTCACCCAATAGCCAATGCTTCATTGCGTTCGAATCGTTCGTGTTAATTCGGTGGAAAAACTTTCTTCTCAGCTGTGGAAAAAACGCGAAATTGCCAAGTGGACTGTACCACGTCAGACCTCTGGACACGATAGCATGGTTAATATCCATTAATTTCTTTGTGCCAGCTGGTTTTAACCTATTAAGGACTACGCTGCGGACTAATGCGCGAAAATTGTACGAACGCGACGTTATTGAACTTGCGTTACTCTTTGTTGCAAGATTCTCATTGTATTATATTCTTATTGCACAAGAGTCTCAGATACAAACTTCATTTTGTATCAAGTTTTTAATTAATATTAATATTTTAATTAAATTAAATATTAATTTAATATCTCAAAAAATAAAAGGAGTCATTGTCGTGAATTAGAAGACTTTAAGAATAAATTTTATTTGAGATTATAGTTGCCATTTTTTTCTGAACTTGACGAGACACGAAAATGTTTCAATTTAATCTTCAGCATTCAAAAGATTTAGATTCACTCGAGTATATAATTTATTCAATATGAAAACCTAGATGCAAAAAAAAAAAAATATTACACAAATGCAATACTCTAAAACTTTAAAGAAACATAAATATAAAATTCTCTCTAAAATGTAACTTCTTAAAGAAAAAAAAAAAAAGAAAATGTGTGAATTATCAGTTTCTAACATTGGCCCCTTAATATATTCAATCTAATTGTAACTACTCTGAAATTTCGCTGATCAGGGAATCATTCGTAAATAAAACGAAGAGGAAAGACGCGTTTTGATTAATCAGATTCGCAATCAATCAACTTCCTCGAGGAATTTCAGCTGTCTCGTGTCTTCTACCCAAGCTGACTGTACTTCATCAAGATTGAGCCAACTATGTAGAATGGGAAACATCTTGCATAGCGGGGCGTTAGTTCAATAATGATAGAGCAGACGCGATAACGGGAACGAAACGGTCGAAGCTAACGAGATGCGGCGAGCGATGTGGAATTTTCGTGTGCGTTAATTTGGCCTCTCAGCTGATGGGAATAATGCGTGGACAGAAAATGGACTTCTTTCTTTCTTTTTCTTCTTGTCCATTGCTCGTGCGTCACAGATAAACCGATTGACAGAGAGGAAAGGGAATCAGGGAATTGACGTAGGAAAAATTCCTCGTGGAAATTCCTTAAAATTGTCACTGACACTAGTTGTAAGCGAACCACGTAACTATATAACATACAAATAAATAACAAGCAATATAGTGACTTGTAGTAGACTAATTACGTATCACTAATCTAACTATATACCTCTATTCTCTTTTAAATTAAATTCGTAAGTTTCACAAGTTTGAAGAAAAACCAAACTAACTTTCAGCAAACTTGAAGTAACAAAATAAAATAAAACCTAAAATTGGGAGTTTCAAACTCTTCAGTAACAAAATTACGAACGGAAGATGGATCAACGTCTTTGTTTTATTTCATTTGTACGAGGAGAGTCAATTTCTGCTACCGTGGAATGAAGAATTAATAAAGAAGGAATCAACGTCAAATATACAGATCGATTTTAATCCGTCAGAAATATATCGCAGTCCACTTTCTGAACTGAAGAGAGGATATCGAAAGAGAAGACCAGAAGAAAGACTGGTTGCGGTTCGAGGAAGACTTTGAGACTGGAGATGATGAATTGGAAGGGATGGCAAAGATCGTAAGGAGAAAAAGTATACGCGTTACACGTATTACATAAAAGTGTGTGGACGTCGTGGAGAAAGGAAGACAGAGACAGGTCAGGGCGTTGCACCGTTTACTGTGACCCACTGGTCTCTTATGGGGGGCGCCTCGTGACGTCTTCGTATCTATGCTCCCCCCTCCCCCTCCCACTGCTATTCCTTTCCACACCGATGATATTGCCTCTTTGAACTTTCGAGACCATTTCGGAACCGAATTCTCCCTAGTCTCGTTGCTATTTTATGCCATTCGACCGTTACTACTTTATTTTAGTACTTTGTTGCTACTTCGTTTTATTGCCTTCGCTGTTACTGCTTTATTTTATTACTCTGGCTACTCTTACTAACCTGTCTTACTTCTACTTTATTTTATTACTCCGACCGTCGTGATGCTACATTATACGATCTTACGTCGGTAGGAATTCGAAAAGAATCTCGTTTACAGAATTGGCTGTTAGGATCAAAACACGCAATTCATAGTCCCTGTTAAGATAATGCTACGTTCTATATCTAGAAACGTGATTTTACGATGATCGAAAGAGTTCGTGTGTGTTCTCTCTCATTTTTATTCGAAACGTATAAATTTCGCGCGGCAGTTAACTCGCGTGAAATGAAAAGAACGAAACGCTACGCAGAAAGTAATAAAATACTTGAATCGTCTCAAGTATGGAGGGCAATTTGTACGTATTTCTATTTTTCTCGAGTCATTTGTGCTAATCCGCGACGATGGAAAGATGATTAGAGAATAGCCGAGTACATACGTTTGCGGTTACCGTGGCGACAGATACAGCGATACAGGAACTCGCAGTGATATCGTTTTCTTCCGTTTGATCGATACTCTTCGACTCTGACCTGGTCCCAAGGACAGTTCTCGTGGAGGTGAACTGGAACACAGAACATAAAAAACAGATCATTTTAACATGATAACAATAAAAAAAAAAAGGAGAAAATAAATATTGTATACTTTAAATTTCAGCAAAATATCAAAAACGAGAAAATAACAATCTTGCTGTAATAGTTTTATCTGCTAGAATTATGAATTCCACAGTATTTATAATAGATACGTAATGAATATTCAAAAAAGTAGCTTCGCTTTCATAAATTTGTTTTCAACTGAAATAATCGCAAATTCCCGAACAAATTTAAAGAAAGATCGTCACTTTCCTATGCATTTCAATTTAATTAATCGATGCAGCGATGCTGCTTATCAGATCATCAGTAACGAGTTAACCAATTTCCTTTCAAACGGCTTCTCTTTCAGACGGCTCGCAATCTTCCGATCAAACTCCAATTCAAAATCTTTCTCGTTTCAACAACATTGCTCTACCCTGCTCGAAACGATTCAGCTGCTGAATTTCAAATATAATTTTGGCCTCAATAGCCGCGTACAAATTGGCAATTCTAAAGTGGATTTTCGCTCATAAGCGCGACAGACCGTGTCACGGGGAATTCCTCGAGACTGGAACAAACGAGAAGCAATTAGATTGCTGGCCAACTAATAACAACACCGCGTTAATAAGTCCGTTTTCTATGATTAATGGCAGACTGACCGATGCACAAGGAACATGGAACTGCAAGACGATCTCAGAATGCTCGTTCTCTTTTGTTTCCATTCATGATTCGTTCGTCCCTATACCGAGAGAAGTGTTGCACGTGCTCGTTATTTCAGCAAGGCTGCGCGCACCTCGAATCCACCGCTATACTTTTTGTGGGTTAACTAGCCGGGCATTCCGCTATGTTGAAAGATAAAGTGGAACGACTACACGAACAAACCGTGCAAGATATCAGCAAGCCTTGTAATTCCTGCGCGTTACGCGCACGAGCGTAGCGCCTTCTTTTCCGCGTAGCCCGCTTCCTTTATCCTCTCAGTCTAGCTCCTACGTACATACATATCCTCCAGATTCTTTATACTCTCATTCTACGATTTCCTTTCGTACGTAATATTTGACAGAGTATAGAGAGGTTGAAGTGTTTTTCCGGACGATTTTACGCGCGTATTTATTCTTTAACAGTTTCTTCAATCTCCACACGACGAAATTGAATCGTTTCAAGACAGAATAATAATCGTATTTTCCTGAATTTCGTTCATTTTGTTTATCCGTTTAACAATCTTTCAACGATTGGACGACGGTGACAGAGATTTGAGTACAGAAGAATAATCGTAATAAAATAAGATACGATAAACATATTTATCTCCTCAGTTGTTATATACGAGAATAATTTTCAAATATCTAATAGATATAAAAATTTGCTTGCAGGTACGTAACGAAATAAAACACAGTTGTAGAATCTGATCCAATCCATTCGCCATTTGTAAGTACAAAATCCACCATCCGAGAGATGATCATTTTCTAAATTTTTAAATTTTCGTCTCGTTAGTTTTTTTTTCGTTTTTTCATAAATATGTCTTTGTCTTTGAACGAACAGATGCGACTCACTTAAGTGGGAATAACTCTTTCGTAAAGTGTACGAATTGCGCCATGACAATCTCAGTCATTATTTTGTTCATTATCTCAATTTTTCCGGGATACTGTCCCTCGATTATCTTTTTCACGGATTTTACCCGGCCTCTCGCTGCCTTTCACCAACATTTTATCACTTTGTAATCTCTCCTCGCAACACAGAGAAAGAAAGAGCTCGTGAATCATCGAAACTCAACGTACGTAAGTTACTTACTCGCAACCTGCTGATTTCTTAGATTTCCCAACATTCTACACACGTTCGATCTCACTTCTGTGAATCTTGCGAGTACTCTCCAGAATTATCGTTTCGATATTTCTCGATTAAGCCTAGAATGGCTGAAAAGAACTATCGAATCGAAAATACGGAAAATAGTCATTATTATTTCTCTAATTTCCAAAAATTCGAATTTAATTCTTAACTGGCCGTTATATCGCAATTTACAATTAAGTTAGATTAAAAATTTTAATTTACGATATTTGCCATTTTTACGAACTGCCATCACTGAAACTACCATTTAGAATCATAAAAATTTAGATATAAAAATTTCGACATGTTCAACCCGATAATGCGAAACGGACATCAAATATCCTAAATTTTGGAAACTTCACACAAATTGCCATAATTCTTGAGAGTTAATATCTCCAACAAATAGTATTCATACAACATAAGTATCGATATACTTTAAAAATATAATGATCCTCCACGATCCTTTGCGTAACGGTTTAACTGATAGAAAATCGCCAGTTAATCGCGCGTAGATGGAGAAAAAGGGGGAAAGCAGAAAAGAAAGGAAGAAGAAAAAGGAGCGATGCGTGTGGAAGGAAGCGTCGATTAAGAGCGATTGGCCGAGTTGGCGTTTCTAGTCGGACGGACACGCTCGAAGGGATCCAGGCGAACTTACAGGAGCCGTGGCGGAATAATTGCCGGCTTGAACGCGTTGGATCGATGTGATTGCACGATTGCATGCCGCTTTCCTTTTGCACGTTACGCCCCTGGTTTTGTCGCAACGCTCTACGGCCGGTGTCTTTTTTGCTACATGCTCCTTGCTACTTTCAATCGTCGTTCGAATTTCAGTTTTTCTCTCCCCCTCTCCCTGCACTCAACGTCTTTCGAAGTCTTTCGAGACTTCGTTGGGGTGGAGCATTTTATTATAGCATGGATGAGGGGTGAGATTCAGGAACGTTGATAATGTCAGGCCGTTGCGAATGAAACGATCGAGGTCCACACTTTCGTGGAAATGATATCAATCAGCAGACTGTGAATTTTTACGCATTTATTAGAAATTTCAAGCAATATGTGAAAATACGTAAAATATTCGAAGCACAGTATCACTTTGGAGATATTTGGAGCAATTGAAGCAATTTTTGTTAGCAATATAAATTTCAGGATTTCTTAAAAGCAACGTTCGTCAAACATCGTCTCAGCAGATTCAGTGCGCTGCGAGACAATTTTACGAATTATTAGATACAATTGAAATCTTTTGGTGAACTTTGACCCATCAAAGACCAAGCAATACATATTATTACAATTTGTATTATTACAATTATTTAAAATTTCGTGCTATATAATGATGAACAATTAATTATGATAAAAAAATTAAATAACTTTCATTCCGTTAGACCCAAGTTTTATATAATTACTTTAGTAACTAAATTCTGAGAGATCTTACACGTTTACCTCGTGTGCAACAATCCAATAAAAACGTCTTTCACTATGGCCGTAGTTAATCATTAAAGAATTGTTCATCATTAAAAGGTCGTAGAATCAACGTTGCTTTGATTAGAATCCTGGAGTTTCTGAAAGGCTTGACCCCCTGTGATCGATAGGGGGACAATTATGTCAATGGCGATGGCGACTGGAAGTTCTAGACGATTTCCTGGCACACTCCATTGAACTCTAACGAGCCTACGTTAAACGGGCCACCAGTTGAACTTTGAACGCACTTCCATGTACTAGTAGCACGTTGCTACGTCGACTTATCGAAAGTACGAGTTCAAATTGGGCATGCTCAATAAAGATAGCTATTCTCTACGAGTTTCAAAGAAGCAGATAAGAATGGAGACGAGCTTGCGGAGATGATTCGTCAGAGATTCTCACAAAATCCGCTCCGACATCCTGGTTGGTGACGTCAAACAGTGTCTGCAACAGTAACACGAGTGATACGAGCACACACGTGCATCGTGCAACAGATTTTTCAACGAGAGAGGGAGACCAGTTATGCGCGTAATTCTGGTTCTCGAAAAGAAACGGCCCAGCAGAATGGAACTTCCGATGCTAGCCACTTTGTTGGTTTGACAGAGGATCAGATGTGAGAAACTGTCGAATAAAGAAAATTGCTAAGGTGAACAATTTTGAGACTGAGGCTCTCGAAACTTGAGTAAAACTTAAGTAACAAAATAAGGAAGAATATCTGAACTTAGAGAAAATCCTGAAAAAATACTTTAGAAATTTTTAAGAAAAGACTTTGAAAATTACTAGAACAAGATTTAAAAAATATCTGAGCTTGTGAGAAATAATTGAAATAAATTATAGAGAAAAGTTTAAAGTCAAGAACCCTGTATTCTAGATTTAAGAATTTGGAAAATTATTAAAATAAGCTATAAAAAAAATGTCTGAAGTTGAAAAATCTCGAAGAACTGCATTTTAAAGATGTTGAGGTATATTTTAAATCACACAACAAGCTTCAAATTGTACTCTGGATTTAGAAATTAGAAAAATTTCTAAAATAAAATAAAGAAATATTCAAAATCGTAAAAAATTTCAAAAATATCCATAAAAATCTTTAAGTTTCAATAAAATTTCTTAATTGATAAAAAGAATACCTAAAGACACGAGACACTTCAAGATCACATCTTAGAGATGCAGCTCTGTACTTCAACCTACATGAAAAATTTCAAACTTAAGATCTACCAAGACTCTGACTACTACTTTCATTATTTCCTAATTAATGAAGATAACTAGAAAATCGCTACTTCTATTAATAAAAGTTTTCTAATTAATAAAAAAAGAAGAACATTTGACAGAGGAGAAGGATGAAAAGGAAACTAGAAAATCACCGCAGTGATTTACCGTTCACTAGAAAATTTAGAAAATGACTAATTCTAATTATTAAGAAAACGCCTCTAGAGAGAGAGAGAGAGAGAGGAAAAAACACGAAAAAGAAACTACGTAGAAATTCACCGTGGGCGTGCATTAATTCTCCGTCGAAAGGTTTCTAGAAGGATTTCACTTTCAAGTCCAAACAAACTTGCGCACAATTATTTGATCTCGGGCTACGTTGGGACGAAAGGGCTGACATTGTCCTGTCGAATCATCAAAACGTGGCTCATTCTCTGGCAGGGTGAAACTTAAGCAACAGCTGGCGACATACCAACTCGTCACGTGACAATTATAGGGGTACCGTGTAGTGTGGATTACGGGGATCAATTTGTGTACACGCACACGCCCGTACGTATACGTACGTCAGGAGAAAAGCATTCTTCTTTCTTTCTTTCTTTCTTCCTTTCTTTTCTTTTTTTTTTTTTTTTTTCCCCTCGCG
>NW_025108972.1:119416-153813 GCF_011392965.1 Frieseomelitta varia
TTTTTTTGTCCAGATGAAAATATTCGACGGATCTGGGTTATCTACTGTGTTGCGACAGCTGTGCCACGCTTATTCTGGATGGAGGCCAGCACCAGACACTATGAAAATTATTCGAATGAACTTTAATGGATCATGTGGAAATTGTTTTAGTATAAATAGGCATATATTGAAGAAAGATGACATTTCGTGTCTTCGAAATTATTTCGTCTTTGTTATATTATTATACTGTCAAAGGAGTAATTGCAGGGTTGAACAAAAGAAATTGAGAAATTTACGAGAAACAGAACTTTGAGAGAATGATTGAAACTGAGCTTGTCTCTGAACAGAAAATTTTTAAAAAGTTATCTTTCAAACATTAAAGCTGGTATCTTGTTATCGTTAGAAATTACGCTCTTGGACTGAGGATTTTTCTACAAATTCATCATAGTTTCGAGGATTTTAAAATTGTCTCGCATATCAAATCGTGTAGCGAGTGCAACATTTCCGAAATTTTATGTTGCGTGCATTCTGTACGATTTGTTTTGTCCTTCTGTTGTTTTTCTCTTTCTTCTTTCTCCTCGCGCAAAACAGATTAAGAAGCTGTGTTTCAAGCGAGGCTAAACGTCAGTGAACGGAAAGGCCATCCGGTTTTTGCACTTCTGCAAAGCGGATTACGCATTCAAGATTCGTCATCCAATTGTTGGGTTCGAGGATTCCCTCAAATCGACAGCCAATTTGTAGGGACTTATTTTTCATCGTCGGGGTGTAACGGTCGCGATACGGTCGCACCCTTCGAGGTCAATTAGGCCTCCTCGAACTGGGGTATAATACCTTGCATCGTATTACACCCTACGGTGGAAAGTTCACGGTGAGAAAAAGGTGCTACGCTGGCCTGCGGGGAATAATTGAATTTTACCACCGTTCCTAGAACCAGCGAAATGGCAAATTTCCATGCTTAATCCTCACTCAGTGCAAGCCTCGGTAATACTCGCGAATGTCGAATGTTTTATTTTACGGTGATGAATCGCTAATTTGAGTTTCTATTCTCACGCGATAAAATAATTGATTTAAACGATAAAATCGTAGCCTGATAGAATAATAACACGCGAATGCAGTTCGGAAAGTGATAATTTATGTGTAAAACAACGGTCGTGATGTAAAAAATTAGATTGTTGACTAATCTAATCAAAGTATGAAAAATAACAATTTTAAAAGAGCAAGAAATAAACTCTTCAGGTTTGGAAGAGTGGAATAATTAGAATAAAATGACGAACAGATTATTTAAGCTCGGAATAAAAGAAATAGAACAATCGAAATAAAATAAAGAACAGAATAATTAAAGTGAAGTGAAAGAAGAAGAAATAAAGAAGAACAATTTAGATTTCATTCCTCATACTCGATTCATTTCATAAATCCATGATCTGATGACAAGCTTGCAAGTATTTGCACTGCAAAGTAGATTTTATTTCTATTTAGGAAAAACTGACTCTAGAGCGGCGATTAATTTCAAAACGAGAGAGTTAGGAAGTCCTTTTAGTAGGTACTTTCTTAGTAGGGGTTGGTCCTCTGAATCGAGGGATGCGATCGACGTAATGGCGGTACAACCCTTTGACCAGATGCACGGTACAATGCTCGTCACGAAAAATCCGGTGACAATGTTATCTCGATCTACTTTCTTTATAGGGTCATGTCGCAGAAATTGAGTCGTCAAGGATGCTGGCTGACGGGGTGAATCGTACGGTAGAGATCCTCGCGATAAACGGGCAGCTCGATTTTTCGACTTCTTTTCATCCTTTCTTTTCATTTTGCTTTTTTTTCTTGTTCAATGGGAGACAATGGTTTTCTGATACATCATAAAATATCGGGGAGGCTTTCGGAATGTTCGAAGAAATTAAATGGCGAAAGATCAAAAGAGGAAATTGATTTGAAGAATTGAGTCGAAGAAGGAATTGAATTAAATCTTTCTCTCTGTGTATGTTTTCTGATTTATTTTAATCGTCTAACAGACATTGCTCTGAAGATCTAAACAGTCTACGAATAAAGCTGACCTCAGAATTGAAAAAAGAATGAAATTAGTATCGTTCCTTATGATTTAGTCGTTTGATAGAGGATAATGAATAAATTTTGAACAAAAATTTATAAGGCACGAAATGTCCCAAAAATATAGAGATTATTAATCAGAAGAAATGAAGAATTGAAACTGGATATTTCTTAAATCTTCTGTTGCTTCTCTCTTGTTGATTTATTAAGATCAATTAACAAAAAAAAAAAAATATATATATATACATAAAACACCGAAAATGTTTTCAAAACACAAACACGATCGTTCAAAGGAGAGAAAGCAAATCTTTCAACCTCCGAATCAAAAGGAAGAAGCAAATCACTGGACATTTGCTGCTTTCTCACCTGAGGTAAAAGGGTTTTCCTTTCAAGGGATATCCGCACAATAAGAGGATAACAAATTAGTCGTCATTTTGGCTTGTCGTGCGAGCCGGACCAGCCGCACAATGCAGCGGTTTAGCTTTCGGTGAAAAAAGCAAACAACACCGAGACCTAAAACTACCAAACTCCCTCTTTCCCTCTCTTTTTCTCTCCTTGCCCCTCGAGACATTTCTTTTTTTTTTTTTCTTTCGCTTGCCTGCTAGAAAGAGTCAATAGGAGGAAAGAATATTTTGGTCAGCGATTCTGCGTAGCCCAAGAAAAAGAAACAAAAAAAAAAAAAAAAAAAAAAAAAAAAAAAAAAGTAGGGTAACCGAAGGAAACCGGTCTTCCACGACGGTGCCTCTCGCGTGTTCCTCCACGTTCGGCCTTGCCACCGAACAATTCGATTTCCATTGGGACTCGCGTCGATGTTTGCACAGTACCGCAAATGTTGCGACCGCTTCGCCGCCTGGACGCGGGGATGAAAAGGGAAAAGGAAAAAAAAAAAAAAAGAAAGAAGAAAAGGGTGAAATGAGTTGGACGAGCGAAAGACACGAGGGCTGGAAAAACAAGTCGTGCGCTGATATCTGGGCAGCGGCTTCTGCCTCCGTGGAAAAAACAGCCAACAGAAAATCATAATCATCTGCAAAAGGTCTGGAAGGCACCATGGCGTGCAGTCACGTAGACAAGGCAACGTTTCGCACCCCTTTCTCACGCAACACCTCACACTCGAGGAAGATTCATCTTTCTTCGCTGGCACCCCACGAGTATTCGTAAAGGGTTCGTTGATCGTAAGATCGAACTCTGGCGACCAGTTGATAACGTCTTTACGGATTACTGGGATCGTCTCGTTTCGAATTCTTTTGATCGATTCGTAGGTTACATATCGGTGAAACGTTTCAGCTTGAGATTCTGCTTCCTCAGAGGACTGTTGGAATTATTGTTGATATTCGATAATTCATTGACGAAAATGTCAGTTTACGAGTCTGTTTCTTTCGAGTCTATTAAAATAACGAAAACTGCTATTGGTATTTATAGTTGCACAGAGAGCTATCAACTCTAGATGATTTTAAATTGGGATAATCTAGTTCGTGGATTTTAATTTAAGAAAAGAATGAAGTTTCAATGGCGATTAAAATTTAATTAATAGTGCCTAAGATAAACATATATATAGATAGTCTAGACTATCTATATATACTATTTATATACTATATATATATATATATATAGATATAGATATAGATAGTCTAGATATTAATTAGTGAGTGAGATAAACATATATACAGATAGTCTAGAATATAGACTATAATAACAGTATAACAGTAGCTTGGTAGTTTTAACGACTTGGTAAGTTTTTGCAAAATAAAGATCTCTACTGTGTTTCGTCAATTTTCTGTCATTTTGAGGCTTGGCAGTTTTCTCAAAGCGTAACTCGACTCAACTGCCACTTGATAAAAGTAGAGATAGAAAATGATCTCTGAATCTTTGACCAATAATTCTTCATTTTGTACAAAAATCCTATAGATTCATTCCGATGCATTTCCGAAAACTCTAATAACTTCCTAATGGAATATATTATTTTTCTCTGGAAAAATATCAACATAAAATACAGGGAGGAAGAAGGAATATTCGATTTCATTGTTTCACACGAAGTAAGCCATCAAACCGTTCCCAAGAAGCGTACTCTCGCGTTCCTACTCTCTCTCTCTCTCTCTCTCTCTCTCTCTCTCTCTCTCTTCTTTCCTCTCTCTCCCTTGAAAACAAACTTGCAAACCGGAGACGGAAGTAACCCGTAGAATCGCTCGTTCTACGCTCGACTCGGTCCTTTTTCCCTCTGCGTGTCGTACGATCGAACACACGGAGGGAGTGACGAAAACGGCATTAAAGGGGTAGCCACATAGTTGCACACAATTGATGCCAGGCTCTCATAAATCAAAAGCATCTCTCTCTCGTTTTGGATTGGTGAGCGTGACGCACCGGGTAGCCGGTTCAAGGGCTGCGCGTATCGAGTCGAATTTCGTGGAATCACATGGGCCGACTACGGGGGCCTAAAGGAGAGAGAAGAGCCTTGCCAACCCTTTTGGTGTACCGTTACGAAATTACGCCAATAAAGTGGCAAAAATATCGCCTGCCACACGGGGTGGCGTCCGTGTACGCGTGATCCTCATTTGCATTAGAATGACGGGCTGTTAAGAGATGGCCATTCTATCGGTCGAATCGCGTATTGGCCAATCGGCTGTTGAATGAAACACGATTGCTAATTAGATGTGGGGAGAGCTCGGAGAGCTTGAATGGGTGCAGTGATTTCAGTCTTGACAAAGTATTACGAGTTACTTTACAACAACGGATTGACCATTCTAATATTCTGCAGTATTGACCGTCGCGCTATTAAGGTTTAATAGGTTCGCGTTGTTTATTGTTACGAAGGGATCAACAGATTATTAACTTGGCCGTTGAATCAGGTCATTGATCACTGGAATCATTGGAAATCGATCACTTTGATCATTGCGCCTGTTTCAAAAGAAAAATTGGAAATTTCGATTAACCCAAAATTGCAAGATTTCTGCGAGAAATTATCAATTCGAGAAACGCACCGCTGCAAGTATCGATGCACGTAGAAACTACAAAAACGTGACGAGTTAATCACTCTGATCACTGATTATATTTTACTCAGTGTAAAGGCCGACTATCGATCTCTCCTTTCTTTAAATCTTATCGAGTACACAATTCGACATACGTTAGAATTTTATTTTTCAAACCATATAGTGTCACGTATATACTTATCCAGAGTAAATGAAAACAGTCACTCTACAAGAAATGTAATAGCACTCTGTAAAAAATCCAATTAATAAATAGAACGTTCACGACTTTGAGCAAATTCTACGTGAATACACGATAAACAGTAACGAACGCCGGTATCAACCAGGATGGGGTTAAAATCACCGTTATCAAACACTTTCGTTCAAATGACGATGCGCCATTGTCGTCTGTAAAACGTTTAACTGAAATTCGATCTGCATCGAGGCTAGCTCTTCCAACGGTCGCTCTAATGACCACAGTAATAGCTTCTAAACTGGCGATACGTATGCAAAGAAACGGAGAGGCGCATAGTGCGAAAGTCAGTTAATTTTAACCCTGCTGCGAGGCTGCAGCGGTCCGCTGTTTGTATGGAAATTGTACCGGTCGGAAAATGACCGTGTCGAAAGGCTGAACGAACGGGGCTTCTTCATTGGCTCACCGTGTTCTCGCTTTGCTTTCTTCCCAGCAATTTACAGAGCAAATTATCGGGACCAGTGATCGTGTTCAGCTATATACATAGAAAGAGTTGTATACACGTCGCGCGAGATTTTACAGAGAGGGAGACAGAGAGAAGAAACACATTTTGCTCTCTTTGTAACAGGCTGGTCCAATTAAGTTCGATTGCATAGGGAATCGTATAAATAATGAGGAAGAAGCGGAGAACTTTCTTTCAAATCAGAGGAGTGATGGATAGAGATTAGAACTCTTCTGGCGAATAATAACAGAATGAGCTCTTAGCCTTATTTTGATATTCTCGAGTAAAATTTGGGATTGTTTTAGCAAGTAATTGCAAAGCGAAAAATTTTTATTTCGTGATTTTTAGCTTTTAACTGTATTTTCTTACGTATTTTTGAGAAGCACGAGAAATGTTTATGCAGTGAATATTACATGCTATTCTTAATTCCCTAATATTTCCGAAAATATTGTCTTTACTATTGATTATAGCAACATTTCCTGGTATAAAATTATTTTGCATTAAAATTGGAGACAGTTCTGGTTAGTTAACAACGTGTTAAAATACAATATTCCTTACTGAATATATACAGGGGAAAATAAATACATCTTATATACCGATCAACTTTGTAAATTCAAATCGGAGAAAAGTGATTTTTTAAATTTACCTTGGAGTTTATTATTTCTTGCGTCATGTTACAAGTTCAATACATTTTCTCCACTCAACTATTTTTTATTTCTACGTGTTTCTATATTTTTATATTTTCCAAATATATATATATATATCTAGAAAGATCTCTTACTAACTTTTCAACATTCGATTGGAGAGAATCGTTCGTGATTAAGTCTGTCCGTGATCTAATGCTCTTTAGTCGAATCATTCGTCGTTAGGGGACCAAAACACGACCACAACGCTATTATGGGGTCGCAGAACTTTTGTTAACCGATAGCCAAATCGAAAGAATAACCAGCGACCTATTTTCCCTTTGATAAATTCAACGACTATTATCATACAGACGTAACGCACAGTGACGCCATGGGACACCATCGGTCTGTATGAGGGTGTGGCGCACGTTATGCGGGCACGTATGAAATTCGAAACGTTTTTCAACGATGCTTGCACGGTTTCCCTTTTGAAAACCTGGGCGCTTTCTTCTCTCTCCCGTCCCTTTAAACATTATTCTACGTTCTATTCGAAGATCGATCAAGGCTTCCTCCGTGGTTCCATTATTAAACTTGGAACTGTTGGTGCATCGTAGATTATATGGTACAGCATGGGAATATGAACTTGTGCGTTGAAACGTAGCGCGAGCACTGTGTCGATTATAAAACAAGACACAGTTATTCGGCTTTAATTAAGGAAGTAGTGGGTTATTGTTCTCCTGGCTGAGAACGTTAATGGTTGCATGGCAGGAAAGATATACCATCAAGTTAATTATGAAATTGGCAACAGTTGATGTTGTGTTCTTTCGAACAAGATTTCTAATTTGTCGTTTATGTAGTAATTATTGGGCTGCAGTTTTTCGTTGCAAATTCAATTTCAAAATATAAGGGAGACTTGATAAAAAATTATTTTACATATCAAGTGTAATAAGGAGCACTTTGGGCATTTTATAAATTTCTGTATAATATAGCAACTCATAATTAGCTTGAAATGGAATTTTATTTAAATAGAAATGATCTTTCTGAACATTTCTTTCGTACATATATCCTTCTGTTTGAGATATTTTACAAAATATACTGAATATTAACTACCCTATCGGCGAACAGAAACGGTCGGACACATTAATTTTTGCCAAAACAAAAGAAACGTGCAATTTCCTACACCAGATGTCCGACGTTTTTAACGATTTTTTGACGACAGATACTGTAAAAATTGAGGTAAAATTCGCGCCAGCTGTTCCCCGAGAGATCCTGCCCGGCGCGTGAGCCCGGCAGGACCTTTGTGCCATTGTTTCGTCAGGCATAATGCACTCGAATTGTGCGCCGGAGGAACGAACGAAGAGAGGAAGAGAGAAAATAAAAAAGAAGAGAAGGAAGAAAAAAGAAAAAAGGAAAAAAAAAGAGAAAAGGAACGAATCGGCGAGTCGGTCGCACGATCGATCGGGAGGAAAAGAAAAGCCCTCTTGACTCTCGGGGCAAAAGAGAGGATCTCGAGAGTGCTCTAGCCGCGTGTACGAGCATAGGTGGTACTCGTGCGAGCCGGGAAAGTTGAATCTGAAAGAAAAAGCGTAGGAACGCTCTCTGACAGATGTGGTCTCGCCGCAAAAGATCGACTCGCTTTCAAGCAGACCGTCGTGTCAACCAGAATGCTAAAACCACGTCCCATAAACAATCCAGCTCCGCCATTGTGCCTCTCGAAGCTCTGCCATTGCGAATCGTATTGGTTATTCCGTCCAATAACGAATTCCTCGCCGATTGATTTAGCTTGTGCATCTCTTTCTTTCTTGACAGATAATAAAATTTGAAAGTGAATTATTTAATTACTGAATGTTTCATACTTGACAAAATATTTTTCAATATTATATTTCTTGAATGTTAAATCCTATCCTAAGACTTTCAAGTAACAGCGCGTAGTCGTCGATTTTAATCTTCGAGCTTTAGAGGCTATTCTTCTTCTTTTAGTTAGATAAAAACTGGAAAGCTCTGACATTTACAGTTTGAACCTCGATCGGAGTTTTTAAAGCTCTCGACTCCAGATTGTCGACTCTCGTTCAACCATCCCACGAGTCTTCGACGAAAGATAAAAATAATTGACAAGAAGGATGACGCAATCTGATGACGATCAAATCGCAAAATGGGAAGTGTCTGTTGAAAAACCAACAGAATAATTCTTTCACGACCCTTCCGAGTTGGATCTTGATAATTTCTTGGATAAACAGAACCATTGTTGCACCGTGTGTCTTTTATCGAGAGCAGGGACGCTGGACGATCCTTTTGTCGTCGTGGATCGTCGATCATTTTTCTATTCGTAGCGAGGATAAATCATCCGGTGACAATCGTATCCTGCTTCCTGCGCGTGTGATCCTTACGAATTTCCTCTATTCAAGCTTGAACGTTTGCTAATATGTTGCAGCAAACCGTCATCGTCTCGATCTATAAGTTTCTTTAGATACAATGACGAATGAAAGTATTGTCAAGTTTTCCTATAAATCTTGTACAAACGTGTGAACGTGCAGGCTCCTTTATCGAATTTCTCTAAGACTATCGTAATTCATCGTTGAATAGTTCTGCAATGGAACTAAATAATAAATTGTGTGATTGATAATTAAATAATAAAGTGTTATTAATAAATAAATAATGGAGTGTTTCTAGCATATAAGATCTCAATTCTCATACTGAAAACGTACAAAAGGAAAGCCAATGTTCGTGCCAATACTGATTCTACCATCACTAAATTAAAAAATTAACCAAAGAGTCAGTTTCTTTTTCCACAAATTTTCACACAATATTTTACAGAGGGAAGCCAGTTTGTGCCAATGCTTTTATTTCGTCGCCGAAAATAGAGGAGATGAGGAGATTCGTGTCGATCGATCATTCTTTTTTGCCTTCTAAAAATTTGTTCCGGCGAAAGAAACATCCGAATCCATTTTCTTTCTCCTCTTTCTATCGTTTCCCCTCTTTCCTTCTTCAGAAGACACGGTTGACTCCTCCTTTCCTTCTTCGGAAGACACGTGTTGTCAGCTCCTTTCTTTCCGCCGCGTCATTTTCTTCAGCTACGTACCATGACGTTTCTGAATCCCCGACACGTCCCCCCATTGCAGAAGGGTAAGTGAATGTTTACCGTGAGTCATCGTCTATTCACGGCCCTCCTTTCTCCGGCACCGATAAAAATTCACGGTATAAATAGATAAGGGCAATTAATCGCGAATCGAGACGCGTCGAGCTTCGCGCAAAACGTTCGACTTCCAAGTGATCGAATGATTCTACACGAGACAAACATCCCGAAATGGAGTATCTTCGTTGCATAAAATTTGCTGGATTTGACGAACTTATAGCTGGGAATATTTTAGTTGAAAATATGTATATAAATATAGGTACATGATTTGTTGATGCGTTTTACTATATTCTACATGCATGTCGTGCATTTTATGTACATTTTTCGGTTTTCATCGTTTCCAAAGTGCATAAAAATTCAGAGTCTGGTTAATAAGAATTAAACCAGATAAATAATTTGAAAATTAAATTATTTCAAACGACGCATCACTATGTGGCGCATATGATTTTTGAACGATGACACGTTTTAAAGATTTCAACGTCATTACCAATTATCTTAAATTGAACATCTCACCTAAAACTGAACATCTAAATATCTAATACCTTTGTTTTTAATGCTACGGCAAATGTTTTTATTTTACCAGACAGCATTTTTCTATTATAGAACGTATTCATGCATTGAAATTTCTATAGTATCAAAGATAAAGGAGATATCATCTGAATCGACAGTGTTTGAATATTTCCATCCGAGAAAGTGACTCAACGACACCGTCAAATCAAACCGTCTTCTGATCTCTGAAGTATTCCGAGTACTCGAGCGGACTTTATTCGTCGCGACGCAATTATCCACGCAGCCGGAACACGATCCCCCAATTCCCGTTCTTTGATCTCGCGCATCATTTTTTCTCCGGCGCACTTTGTTTGAGACGCGATTCGTGGGCGTCGTGGTACGATAATTCAAATGGAGAAAAATTAAAAAAANAAAAAAAAACAGAAAAGAAAAGAAAAGACACGAAGAAAGGTCGGGTGTGCACACGAGAGTGAGTAACGGATACGCGAAGACAGAGGGAGCATTCATGGAACTGACGACACGTGTTTCCTCGCGCGTTTCTCGTCCCCTTACCGAGAACGCCTCACACGAGAGCGAATCGCAGCAGCGCGAAACTTGGGTAATTGAACGCGAAATTTCTTCGCAAGCGAACCGGGAAACCAACAGCCGTTCGTGGGAAAGTCGCCTTTTCCTTGAGAACTTTCTTCCTTTCCTGGCTTTTCCCTCTGCACTCAGTCCACATGCTTTTGCCCGGACGCGCGTTTCTTTCTTTTTTTCTCGGTCTGTGTAATCGAGGACGGGATAAGTCATTGCTCCGCCGATCGAGAACAGTGCACCGAGTGTCGTATCAGGATAAAACGAACGTCCATTTTATCAGATTGTTGTTCGTTGTAGAAAAAGTTAGAGAAGCGGGGAAAATACTTTTTTTCAAACAAGTGTCATATTAGGATAAAATATATTTTACGAAAATGTTTAGATATCCAGTGTTTGACATTTTTACTTTGTGTATGTGATTCTTGAACTCAGAATCGTGGAATCGAAGTGTTCGAAATTTCATTTTGCTTCCACTTTCTTTGTTACTCGAGATTATTCTGGATTCTTCATTCAGTTTGTGAATTTGCATAAACATTCACAGTCTAACAATCACTCGTCATTCGTTTTATAGCAAAGAGAGATGTATTGATATTCTTGTCTACAGGATTTTAAACATAAAATTCAATAAAATAAGTAATGAGAAGTAGTAAAATCCTCGAATCTTCATATTAATTTCATTTTGTAATTATAATATCCATCTATTTTTATATACATATGCAGAATAGAACAGCTACAAGTTTTCTGAGAGGAATCTCTGCCAGATTAAAGCTCTTACGACAAGTCACGATAACCAACCGTAAAATTAATATCAGCGCCAGGAATTATATCAACGACACGTCGTTCTCTTCCTGTAATTAAGTATTTCAATTATTATCTCTGTTTTCAAACTTGAGAAACAAGAACTCTACGAAGAATTCTTGTTTAATCTCCACCGAGACTGATAGCTTCTACAACGTCTTCTTGTCGATTGTCACTCTTAATTGTTCCTCTTCGTTAACAATAGCCTTTGTCACTCGTCGGACAATCCTCGGCTGTTTATCGCATAATTTTCCGGTTGGAAAACTCGACGTCGATCAATCGACGAAAAATATAATAATAATAATAATAACGGAGCCACGAAGTCAGAGAAAATCAGATAAAACGATTGCTGCTGAAACTTTAACTATAATTTAATTTCTTCAGAGTTATAATTTTTTCCGAAGTTTAATTATAGCTTCTTTATTTAATAGTCTTTCTCAACATAAGTTTATATCATAATTTTGAATGAAATTTCGAATTTTTAATGATTTTTATACATATTTAAAAAATTGTCCAAGTGGAGTACAGAAATTTTTAATCTCCTACAAATCTTACAATTTTATTTTCAATAACTTTTTTTGCGTCATGCAAGAAAGACGAATCTTCCCAATTCTTTAATAATTCATAAAAATTAATATAACTAATAATTCATAATAAAATTTAATAAATTAATAACTCAAAAAAGAAGAAAAAGAGAGACGAAGTTACATCTTTACTAACCTAAGCTCGACGATGCAAGATGTCTCACGGAAGGAAGTACAGAAAGAAAGATTAAAGACCACTAAACGTGCGCGGTTAGGGGACGAAAAGCTGCATGATAATAAACGATTCGCCTCGGAGACGATTGCATGTTTTCTATACGAAGGTTGATGAGCAGAAGGAAAGGGTTTGCTTCTGTGCCCTTTCCATGCATATTTTCCACGCATATTTTAATCCCTAAATCGTTACTTCTTCGTTTCGATATAAAAAGCTCAATGTTGAATTAGGATCGAAGGAAAGGTGTTTCGAAGTAATTAATGAATAATATATTCATTAATGAATAATATAGACTATTTAAATATTATTACTTGTACTAGACACACTACTTGAACGTATTTAGAAACAACGAAATCTCTCAGATATAAAATGTTCTATTTGTTCAAAATAAATTAAAAGACTAAAATTAGCGATTTCAAATGAGCTCCAATGTTTTCAAATACATTCGAATATTTGCGTTTAATCGAATAATTTTTGAGACAGTACATTATGTTCATGCTACGAATTCTTGCAACTGTAAATTTCTGATAAATGCTTCACTTTCGTTGTGTCCTCATGTATTACAAGTGATATAACACGAATAAAAAAAGAAAAACTGTTTAAAAGCAATAGGTTTTTTTAAACCTAAACGTTCCAACTGTAATAAAAGTTTCTCCCAGTATACCGATTTATTTCCAGACAACGTTCAGGTTAGAAAATTATCCGCAACGTGACCCATGAAAATCACAGAAAACTGCAAAAGGAGAGTCGAGTCTTGAAAAGAAGTCCCCTTTGACGGGAACGTTTCCAGACGAAGGAATGAGTCCCCCAAGGACTCTTTACGACTTTCTCCAGCAGGCGTTCTCGCCACCCATTGTGCAGGGATTGTGAAAAGTCAAAACTTACCGTTAACGTTCGACTGGTGGCGGCAAGCCGGCTCACGTACGGAAAGATCGACGCGTCTCGCAAGGATAGAAAGAAAAAGTGGTCCTAATGGAGTACGGTGAAAAAGTCTGAGGATTCGTTTGACGTTGCCAGGCGTCATTCTCGAAACGAGAAGGGTTTAGGACGCGTGGCTGGCCCTGAATCTCTCACGTCGGAGGAGGAACCATCGGTGCAAACATCGTCTCGCAGAGGGAAAAAGAGAAAAAGGAAAAAACGCTCCCTCGTAAGCATACCTAACGGGTTTCGCCGTGTAATTACTACTAACGAACCGTTTGTTTCGCTCGACGAGACACACGGTGACTCACAGGTGTGCCTCTAGCGGCCGAAGCGCACCGGTATTACATAATGGCCGACGTAACGATTCGCGAACGTTGCACCGAGGTATTCTGTCCGCGTACCGAAACAAGGATCTTTAGTAATTGCTCGTTAACGATCGCGATGAAGATATACCGGATTAAAGTTCGACTTCTTCGCGAAGATTTGAAACTGTGGGAGGGAGGTGATATTTCAGGTGTTTAAGTCGTGAATTGTGTTTCATCGTTGCTACTTTTAGTAGCAGTTTCTATTCTAGATGGATAACTGTTGAAATCCAGCAGTATTGTTTTCGTTTCATCATCTCGCTTATACTTGGAAGTACAGTTCCCATAGTTGTAAAAATTCAGCGACAATTCAAAGACACCAAACCCAGTTACGAGCCCGTCTCTAACTGTCACGGTTAACTCTGTGCACCAGAAACTAACAGCACACGATAACGGTGACCGTTTTTATTTCAACTTGCTCGTTTTATCTTCCGCGCGGCTCGCATGACGACTGTCAATGCATACGGTTGCCACCTCCGCTTCCTGGTACCTAGCGAAGCTTCCGGTCTCGTGACAGCCCGTCCTGGTCCACCGCTCGTTCCGTCCCATACACTACACCTTCGTCACTTTCACATCGCATTTCACCTACAAGCTCGGCAAACTTCCTTCCTTGCGAACTACCGGTTTGCGCTCGCCGTCAAACCACGGCGAAAGAAGCCGAAGAAACGCAGCTTTAATTCGCTTATTAACACTTGGTGAATTGGTTAGGGGCGACACTAGCGCCACGCGAGCGCTAACTAGTAGCGTGTGTAATGTTCACAATAGGGTGTGGCAGAACGTGTGGTACAATTAGAACGGAAGGTTATCTCGTTATATAACGACATAAGATTTTATTGTAATGTAATAATGCGAGGTACAGAGATAAGCAAGACAAGTGTAGAAAGAAATCTTTTTACATTGGAGCTTTCCTTTTTAAGCAAATTGACTTTGAAAGTCGATTCTTATATCATAGAAAACATTCTTCTTATCAAAGGCCGTACTTTTTAGAAACATTTAAGATGGATTCGAAATATTAAACTAAAGAATCATCACATGTATTTTAATTTTCGAATCTAATTATCTCAGAAATGGAAAAATTCTGTTATAGATTTTTTTTTACGAATAACCTTTCGCAGAAACGTTTTTAACTTGTCTTATCTTTTTAACTTTCTAATATTCGAAACTACTTACAAATGTGTGCAAGAAGAACTATAGTTTTTTAATTCTTGACGTGAAAGTGACGACATGGACACGGCGCTCGAAACTAACGCGTCGTGTTAAGAAATTAAGGAAGATTTTCACTAATCAGTATAATTAGAATTCCAAACTACAGAAAGATTATTACTATAATTACTCTTAGTCTTAATTCAATCTTCAGTACTAATTCAATGTAATTCAATATTAATTTAATACATCCCGCATGAATGTAATTAAAAATTAAAAACAAACAAGAGAATGAAAAATTATATGAAAAACTGCAAAAACACTGATGATCCATCAGTGAATAAATAATTCATGGTGTTTGCGAGGACAGAACCATGACTGAAAAAAAATGTTCTGAGCCTTAGAACCCTGTTTGACGAGGACGACGTTCTGGGAACTGACAGGAGGCAGATGAGCGTGAAGGAACGAAGTGAAAAATGAACGACTGTTAAACAGGATTTTCGATGTTGACCGAGGCAACGGAAAAACGAGGACGGTACTTGCAGAGAGATGTTCGGAAGCTTCGCTTGTCTGATCTTCGTGGGATCGACGCGTGTTTTTCCTCTTTTTTTTGAGTTCGAGGGTTAAGTTTTCTAGACTTGAGGTCTCTATCAAATTATTTCAGATCGATATGGCTTCTTAAAAAGTGTGATAACGTACGAGAGACACGTGTTTTATCGCAATTCTATAACTTTTGACTGCAGGGTTTACGATTATTCTTGTGAGCTAAAAAGAATTTGTATTTGAAATAAAGAAGAGAATTCTTTTACTGAGCAAAATTACTATATAAAGATTAAATTAATGCAACTATAGTAAGAAATTAGATTACAGTTACATCTGTATTATCGTATTTATAACAATTGTGGATATAGCAAGTTAATTGTCTAATAATGAAACGTATATTATTGCAGATTACTATTTTTGAGAATACCATTATTTTAATTAGGAAAAATACAAAACAAACAAAATATAATAAAATAATTCTCTGTAAATGATTTATTTTTTAAGTCGTATTCTCAAAAATGTGAATTAGAATCTGCATTTGATGCGTATTTGGTGATGCAAACAAATGAAGCTGTAACAGACTTTCTCAAATCACGGAAAAGCAAAGCTCAAATGCTAACCTTGTACGCTTTGAGAACTGCAGGTGAGCAGTATCGATTTTTCGAGTCACCCGGTATACGTGACGGTTGTACGTTATCCTAGGATCTGAGGAAATAAACGGTTCCCTGAGTGAAACGTGCCCATTGCGGTGTGGGCCAACCACGAGGGACAGAAAAATATATACGACAAGACACGTTTAAATTTTTTCCATGCCAACAATCAACCAACCAACGCCTCAGCGTTTCTGTACGTTCATACATATTCATGCATCTTCAGATTAAAAATTCGTGAATGGGGGAAGGGATTATCCTACAAACGAACCTTCACTTTCATTTATCTTCTTCGAGATTGAACAGTCGTGTTTATCCCGTCGAAGATCTCTTGCCACTCAATAATGGATAATAATTAACTCCTCAACTGTTATTAAGCCCGTGACAACATTAATTTTCATTCTAATAATTTCTAACTCCAGAGTAAATTTCAACATTCAATTTTAATTTCAATAAATTGTCGTAATTTAAATTTCAATGTTTAAACTTTTATAATTTTGTCGTTAAGAGATTAATCAACGCGTATTTGGTATCGAGAATCCTCCAGGTTTCAGAAATAAGGTTTTCATTACTGGTTTCTATAGTCTATATATATATATGTGTGTTTATATACCTTGTCTGTGCTTTCGTCGAGGAACTTTCATATCGACAGGATGCGGGTCTAGAAGAGGATTGCCTTATTTATGGAGCGTTTATACGAATGCCGCAGCATATATGCTTCTCAGGTTTAATGGACCGTGAGAGAAAGAGAGAGAATGCTGGCTCTCCTATGGGATCTTTTAACTCGAAACATCTGTATATACATATATATATATTCTAGCCTCAAAATCCTATAACTTAAATGACAATGGATACAATCAATCACAGAACACTATATACAGTCTTTAAACGTAGCGTATCGCAAAAAAGACAATTTGTTATATTTTTGGCCTTCAAGATTATTTGAAATTCGATTGGCTGAAATTACGAACTGGTCTTTTTTGATCACTCTGATTTCTCACTCTGATTAATCTAATTCGTTCTGATAAATTAAAAACATTTTCCATCGATAACGTAAATACCACGAAAAAGAATATTTCCATCTTTATCCGAAGTAAACAGATGAAATTCACGCGTCGACATTTGTGCACACACTTTCTCGCTTCGAAAGATTTTATAAATGAAGCCACTCGATCAGAAAACGCGATTTATCGCTATTTTTCCCGCCCCAAACAGATGGTTCCTCGCCTTCGAGCTACCAACGGCAAAAAGGAAAGGCTCGTAAGAGCGTGATAATGTTCCGTTTTGCAGAATGCGCGTAACTTCGGCACCGAAAAAAACTAAAGCTACGAGGATGATTCACCGATTTCGTAACAATTCCCTTCGTGGAAAATCTCTCGCGGAGCGTCCGGCAAATAGACCGGCCTTGAAAGCGGTTCATGATTCAGCGTTGTAAAAATGTTTCGCGCCAAACGATTCGTAACCGTGCTGCAAGCGAGATTAGAAAATTCGTTCCAGAAACGCCAGTCCACCTTGAGAGACGCCGCTTTCGTTTTCCATTTTCACGCGAGCGAAACTTTCGTGGCTTAGTTTTCCAATCGACCTGTTCAGTTCCAACGAGAGAGAGAGAGAGAATTGACTCTCGGCGACACTTTCACAATAATGACGTGCTCAATCTCTCGCGAAACGGGATCAAAAACTGTCGGGGTATTTGCTACACGCGAGAGACAGTATAGTATCCTGATCGGCAGACCTGTCACGTACTTCACGATCAAGTTGTTCGACTCGCGTGTCGCTCCAACAGTAATTTGTGCCGGCGTAATTTATGCAAGCGCCGGCTGTGTGTTTCCACGGGAGAACAACCGCACGCGGAATTCGCGCAGCGATTTTTAATTCGCACTATCCCGGTGTGGTGTTTGATGACAGGAAAGCAACGTGACTGGAAGTTTTGACGTGTTAATCATGGTGTCACTGATATTATCTTTTGCTCAGAAGGTGAGATGGACTTTTAGACTGACGAGAGATTTGAAACTTTTTTTAGAATCGTGACAGACGTACAACTTTTTTTTTTTAGAATTACGATAGATTTAGATAAGAATTAATATCGCGATTATTAGACTGCAGATTTTAATGCATTTATACGACGCGTGTGAAGTACACGAAATATTTAAAATTGCATTTAGAATTTTATAATTAGAACAAATTTCACTCCTTCCAAAAGTTGGACAAGATATAAATATCCTTCAAAGTAAAATTGGAACAATGTAGAAAGAAGCTCTCAATATTTATTTCTAGATCGCCCACGGGATTCGCAAGGAGTGAAATTTCATTCATCGTAGCCTTCGGAGAACAAACAAGATATAAATATCCATGAGATCAATTATTACCTCTGCAGGATTAAAAAAAAGAAGGGAGAAGTCCTCCACAATTCTATTGGTTTCACCTACGTAAAGCTGCACGATCGTCAGAATTTAAATAAAATATGGATATTCTTCAAACTGCACGATCTGCGTTATTTTAAAAAAAAAGACGGAAATTCCCCATATTTATGTCTATCTCTTGCATAAAATTCGCGAAAGCTGCAATTTTAAAAGTTAACATGCGATATAAACATTTTTCAAATTATTCACGATCTCTACTATATTAAAAGAGAAAGATAAAAATAAATTATTTTCATTTCGCGTAGGCAAAATTCGCAAGGGGTGAAATTTTATCCATGAGTTAAACAGAGCAAAAGTACCTACATATTTATAAAATAATTTTTACCGATATATCGTCTGTGTTATATAAAATTTTCATTAAACAGGTTTTCATCGACTGAATGATTCTAATTGCAATAATTATCAAATAGTTTTACAATAAACGAAAAACATCAAATTTAAGAAGTCGAAATTTGATTAATATTATTCAATTTTGATGCGGTACAATCTATCGTCATTCTGTCCTTTTAATTACATCTTCAAAGATATAAATTTGCATAAAAATCCACAGTCTACATTATTGTATTTTCAGAAAAAAAAAAAAAAATCCATCTTGTTTCATCTGCAATACTACCTATTATTTTCATTTCACCACGTTTCTAAGAATAAAAATATAGAGCAAGTTTAGACACCGTGGTGCTATTCAGCTGACTGTTCAACTATAGCGCGATTACTCTGCCGACTAGCGATCAGTCAGCTGTCTCTTTATCTAATATCGTATTTGTTTTACTCGCTTTGTTCCCTCAGTCAGCTATACCACGACCTAAAACCTACTCGCCGTGGTTCCACCCTTCTAGCCTTCCCACATTACAAAAGCTTCGCAGAATTCCACGGATACTCCAATAACAATGAATGCGACAAGCAAAGCACCCTCTACGTAGCGATATAGCGATAGCACGCTCTATCACCTTCGTAATTTATTAAAATGCTCAGCTGTATGTATGCTCTTTGCGTAAGGTCAAAAGCGTAAAGAAAGTATCGTGTCACGCTGGGTAGTGGTTCCTCGAGCCTGTCTCTATCTTTAGCAATAGCAATCGATGCGAATATGGAAATGATCGCCGGCTATTTGGCGACCATCAGCTGGTTTCCGTGGAAACCAGATGGGGGCGTGTGTCGTAGGTCGTTGAGCGTAGGCTTGTCGTCGAGTCCATCCGCGTGAACGTGCAACAACCGAGGAGGGAATGCAGGTGAAGGACTTCCACGTAGCTCGTCCGCGGCGATTCGCTTCCTTATCGGGCGAAAAAACGCTCGGAATCCCGTAGATCGCGTCCTTCCCCCGATATTCTACTCGTGAACGTCCTTCGTTCGTGATAAGGAATTCCACGTTGAAGGTTAATGGATGTACTTAACCGATTCGTTCTTTAACTACTCTGTTTCACCGTGTCCTCGTGTTGCTCTGCGTCGAGTAATTGACACAACGGACGAGATAATACAGTTGGTATCTCGTAACAGTGGAGATAATACACACGTGTGTTTAATTTCAAATGTTTCAATCCTTACGCGTTCCTTGTGTCAATTTCGATACACTTTTCTCGTAAAATATTCGATCGTTTCGCGGCATGAATGTAGACTTACGAATAGATCATCGAGCATCATAGATCAAGCAAGCTCCGACTCCGGGAAGACACGCGAAAGTCCAATCTTTTTGTGTGTTATTGTAGATGATTAAAAATTGAATTTGCATGCACCCTCGTTCATAAATACGTACGTATATATTATAATTGAAAGTTTCTATATAACGTAGAATTACGAATTTAGATCATATTAGAATTCTAATCAATCAACTCGTCTTTCCAAAGATCCAATTACATTACTCTTCGCGATATCCGATATCCCTCAAAGCGAACGACTATTCCTCAAAAAAAAAAGTAACTGACAGCGAGAAAGACAATGAGAAAGTTCAATTCGCCTCAAACGTCTCGAGCAAACAAAAGAATAAAACAAAATTACTCTATAAAACAGCAAAAACTATAGTTTGGATATATATTTGCATTTCCCTAACAATCTAGCTAAATCGTCTCTACAATACCAGCAAGTATATATTCCAGTACCTCTAAACGTGGATAAGGTCTCTTACTAGCGCCGTAAAATTGGAAAACACCGACGGCAAGGGTGTAGCAGGAATCCCGGGTTCTATTTCTATCTTATGGTTAAAACAGTCTCGACGATGGTGTCGTGACGTGGGTGTGTGTTGTATAGGTGCTGTTCCCAGCGCGGTAATTGATTGGGGAAAAGGGAGAGAGAACAGAACCGTGGACAGAGAAAGGCACCCTGGATGCCCGCGATACGCGCAGAGACACCCATCTTTGTACTCCTACGCCGTCCAATTGAATGACGTCAATCTTTTGATTACTTAAGCTTACGCGATTCGTCCGCCTGCGTTCGAGAGCGGAGGAAAAGCTCGAAACATATTATTAAATTGAAGTTGTATCACTAGTCGACGAAACGAAATCAAAGTGAATGTCAACTGACACACACCGACAGCTCTCAGTTGCGGATAAATTATGCACGGCCGACATGGTACTTTTAATTAGATATGATTGGGGCTAAAGGTCGCCGAGCATATCGGCAATTGCCGCGCGCACCAACGATCCCAAATATAATTCGAATCGGCTCGGGCTGTACGTACGGCACTGATTGATCCTCATTAAGTGTTTCATTTTTATTTATTTATTTTTTTCTGTCTGTCGTTTGTTTCAGGCGAACTGTACGTGGAGGATCTAGGTGAGAGAAGGATCGTGTCCATCAGAATGGGATGGCTTTGGGTCGAGGGTACTCCCAGGCTCCCGTTGAGGGCATTGAACCTACGACAGGCAGCGCCCAGCCTCTGTCAACCACACGCGTTGGCTCTTGGGTTCACGCTCAGCAACTCGCAGGATCACACCCTTGCCACTTTTTGGGTAATTTCTTGGTTACTCCTTTCTTTTTATCGAATCCGGCGTTAGTTGATACGTCGTATTAGTAAAATTAGCAACTTTACGCTCATAAAATTCTGAACCAACGTGTAATTGGCTTATTCGTATTGTATAAATTGATTAGAAATAAAAATGAAAATGATAAGAAAAAACTCAATGATAATGAAAAAAACTTAGCATTGGTATTCGCGTTTTACTATTGAAGATTTTCGGTGTGTAATTCGAGGAACAACGGTATCAGGAACCTGGACATAAAATAAAGACGTGGTGGCGAGATGGAATAATTCGCCGCAACACGCAATGTAATTGCATGTAAATGGCTTTTATCCGCTGCACGATCCGTTTCCTTGCCCGCAAACACTTTCTCGCCTTGGTCACTCGCTCCTACTTTGCTAAACGCCGCAATTTCTAATTACACTGTGCCAGCGTCGCGATTCGATTTCTATCTAGTTATACAATCCTACTATCGAAAGGCTTTGATTCATCTAACTTTGAATCATTTATTGCCTACACGTAACGTTAACTGTAGTCGGAATGCAAGTCACAAAACTATTTGGATATTTAAAAAAAAAATCTCTATTCACAGAAGCAGAATATTTGTTCTATATTCAACTAATGGATATCTATTGAAAGATTCGTATAAATCACTCGAAAGCTGATTAATTAACTTCCGTAAATTAAAATGTACGAAAAACGAAAGCATTACGAATGCTATTCTTCCACGAACTCATGATTATTTGTACAACCTTCCTTTGACAACTCATTGAGATAAAATTATATATCTTTTGACAAACTGGCAACAGTAATTACGTGTTTGAACAATGAAAATTGAAAAATTCACGAAAGTGGAGTTATTAATTCGCTCATATAACAATCGATATAAAAAAAAATGGGAAAGACCAATGGGAAATTCGCGAAGGTCGATGGCTAAGATAAGGAAGAGACGCGAAGGACGCGAGCAGGTGACGTAACTCGCATCCGTCCGAAGGCGTGGAAGGTAATAAGGTCAGTAGGCAAGGTCAAAATCCGCCGGCGCGATCACGACGATAAACGTACGCGTGGGAGATCCGCGCGCCATTCTCCCATGACCCGGCATTGTCAAGGAGTCCCACCATCCTCCTTTCCTGGCAAACGAGTTCCTTCGTCTCGTTACCTTACTGACTCAAAGGACGTTCTCGCCCGGTCAACCAGCCACCAGTCTCGCTCGGACAAAGCTCGTATCTCTATTCACGGATCTTAGTAATAGCCGCGTAATTGAGCCTATAGTCGGCCAGCAGATTTCTAACGTCCGTTTTCGTGAATATTTCGAGAATAATTATGCGATAGCATCTTCACTCTCGGAGAGTTTGGTGCTTGTACATGTATACCAAGATGGCTGAGTCAGATTTCATTTCATTTCGGCTCCAGGAAGCAAATTTTTATAGCCTTTTGGTGATATGATATGATCATTGAACAAGAAGAAAGATTAAATTCAAGGATGCCAAGTTTCATATAATTTATATAGTTGTACTTTTCAGTGAAAGATACTTTGCTAGAATATATATTGTAACAAGTCAATTAAAAATTTTTATATCATCATTTTTGTAGACATATTCAAAGCTGAGAGTTCTTCTTTTACATAACACACAAATATATCGATATTTACGTATACTCGTTTCTGGTCTGGGCTCACGAAAATATACAGAGTTGGATATTTTGTATGGTGCTATTCAAGCAACAACGTGAAACAATATATATATTTAGAATGTATCTAGTATTAGAACTAACATCTGAATAACGTATCTAATATTTAATAACTGTGCTGAATATATGTTAAGAAAAGATATATATTTTTGTCACACAGGCAGATTCAGAGACCGTCTATTGGTCGTGGGTGAGAGCAATCGCGGCAGAACTGGTCAGACAAACGCCATTCCGAGCTCAACGTTGTCTAAACTTCCTAGAAATCCTGACAATCTGTCCGAGAGGGCCTGTACCATTACCGGACAGTCCCACAGAATCTAGAAGACGTTCCAGAAGCGAGTTACGCTGCTGGCCTGGTGACTCTCCCACGGAGAAAGATCCCAGAACAACCACGACGATTCTGGAAGAATCCAGAAGAAGAGCGAGGAGCGAATTACGGGGTTGGTCGAGCAGCAATTCGAGCGACGAGGACCTACTGGGCGACTTTCGAAGTATACCAACGATAATAACGAAGGACCAACCGATGACCAGGACCTGGGGCTGCAGCGAGAGTAGCGAAGGAAGCGACGACAGCCTTCCCTGGAGCGGCGTCTGTCGTTCCAGCGTGGATTCCGTGGACTCTGCCGTGTCAATCCCCGAGCCAGAGACCAGGGAACAGAGAATACAGAGGTACAAAGAAGCCAGGAGACGAGAGAACGAAGCTCGAAGCAGAAGGGTATTGGAAGAAGACGCCAGGAGACGAAAGGCTAGAGCCGAAGAGAACAACAACGATATCCTCAAGACGTACGGCTCGAGTAGATCAAGAAGCAGGTTCTATTCCGGCAACGACAACGACAGCTACTGTCTAACATCAACGAGGAAAGATCGCGACAACAATGGCTACGAGACGTCTAGAGTGAGGAACGAGAAGAACATCATCAGCAGATTGCCTCCGGTGAAACCCAACGAGTCAACCTTGGTTCGATTCGAAGACGATCACAGGAACGAGGACGACAAGAGGAACAACAACAGTCCGAGAAATGGTAACGCCAGTCCTGGAATACTCAGAACGGACATGACGGAGAGAAGAAGCCGCGCGCGAGAAAGGAGAAGCGTGAGAGAGAAGGGCCAATTGCTCCAAACGCAGCAATTCAGCAATACCGCCGTTGAGACGCTCCAAGAACGTAAGGAACGGCTGGCCCAATTATCCTCGAGGATTCCCGTGCCTCGGCAAACGTCGCAGAACTCGAAACTCGCGGAGAATTGCAATTCGACGGCACTGCCCAAGTCGTCCACCACTCTGTCGGTCCTGACCGAGCCACCGTGCGAGGAAGACGTGGCCAGATTGCTGGAACGGTGTCAGAGGGTGGACCATTACGTGCCAGTGCGAGAGAAACTGACTTTGTTCGAGTCTCTGAGCAGGCTAGGCGGTCGACTGGCTAGGAGCACGGAAGATCTTGGTCGATCGTCCTCGAAACCGAGCCCCAGAGGGAAACAACGCGCCAGATCGCTTCACGATCTCAACAGAGGGGCCAGAGCGGTTCCAGTCCGAGAGATGTGCCGATTCTTCGAGGGGGATATCGAACACGATCAGAATCAGAAGACCTCTCTTGCCAAAACGAGGTTCAGCGATCCCGTGACACCTACCAGGAACACGTGGAAAGAGTGTTCTGCGAGTTCCAAAGGCAACGAGGCGCCTTGCATAAGATCGTCCACGAGAAAGAAACATTATTTGAAGTAACTGGAGCGACTTGGGGATTCAATTTGCGGATCCTAGGATCTTTTGCGCAATGATTTTGATAACTGATAATATTAGCGAATTGACAAATGGATTTTTTCCCCCTTTGCAGTCTTGCAATTTCAAGTTATATAGAAACAGTCAAGTGGTTGGTGATTTAATTGACCACTGGTTTTTTTTTTTTCTTTACATTTTGAATTTTAAATTGCATTGAAAGTTTTGCATTTCGCGAAATGATCAAGTAACTTAGTGACTTAATTTTTATTGGCACAAGCAAAAAGAAAAAGAAAAATTTCACTAATGTTATCAGTTAAATTGTGCCGAAGGATGATGTTATCTCCTAGTCTTCGGTCTCTAGATCTCTAACGCGTCTCTGCTGAGAAATTCCATGTTCGAAAGCAGGTCTTTCAGAGGAACGTGCTCTGTCCTGGTATGTACACGTTAGAGTGACAGAAAAAAAAAAAAAACATCGAATCTAACACTTCGAATTCCGAAAGATTTCCTCGTGGATCACATCGTGTAAGGTTAAGAAGGATCGATCGATTTAGGTGCGAATCCGTTTCTCTTGACTGCGATGGATCGTCAAACTCGTGTCGAGAGAAAGTCTGGCTGCCTGGAGCAGCTAGGTTCTTTTTGCTCTCCAGAATTCAAACTGTGCTCGATACGAGGCTTTGATCAGACGCGACGTTCAGCATGCGACACGAACATCAACGACGCCTGGCAAAGTACAGGAAGTACGGCGAGTTTTTGCCAATTTTTCTTATTTATTGTATCTTTGTTCTGCTATTTCTTTTTTTTTTCTTTTTTTTCTGTACGAGATTCCCCCGGAGAACCGAGCGTGATTCGACGCCACGGATAAAGAGCGCGTCGAATCGAGAGATGAAGAGGAAGAGAAAAGGAGAGGGAATTGGAGAAACCGGTAGTTTCCATTCACCGAACGCGATTCTCGCGCGCGGACAACACCTGCCGAATGCAAGTCGAAGTCGCGGTCTTCGATTCCTCGATTAACTTTCGATTGAACGTCGTCGATATCCGGCGGAACAAATTTTACAAACAAGAGACTGAACCATCCAACCAATTGATTTCGTTAAATGAAACCAGAGTTACGTTTTCCTGTAGTTTTTGAAACAAGTTGCAATTATTAAGTTGTATAAATAGATTAACGAAATTTTGGAAGCCCTGTGAGTATTGAGGTTTAATTTGTACATAAAATGACTTTTTTTTTTGGTTGTTTGCTTGATAAGTTTGTAGAATACGTAGAAAAATAGAATACGTCTGAAAAATGGAAGATGAGATATTTTTATTACATATAATTGGAACTGTAGTGTGGTTTTGCTATTTATCGGAGCAATTTTTCGAGGAATTGCTTGCCTTTAAAAAAATTTATGCAAAGACTGAAATGAATCGAAACGACTTGGATAAATATTGTCTCGTTGACTGATCTCAGATTTAATTACTGTATTCAATGTCCGGATTTATGATTTGGATAGAGTTGGAACCTGAAGTGAAATTCGACAGTTTTTTGAAATCTAATTCTTGTTCAAAAGTAACAAGAATGATCTCAGACGTTTCTTGTTGCTACATTCAACGTTTCACTACATTTATCTGAACTACAGTATTTCATTGGTTCACAACTCTGTCTGCGATCAAGAAAGATTTTGCGAAGATTGAAATAAATAATTCAAAGAAATGAAGAATTGAACACTTTCACTGATAATGAGAGCCAACTTATCTTTAATCTAACGTCACGTTATCGATGGACAATATCTTTTCTATTTGACTGATCAATTTTTATCATCTTTTTTCCATTTAACATTCAGAAAGAAACATTCATCTCGATATGAACAATTTCGAACAAATAATCATCTTCCAACTAAACGCTACGAACTTCTCAAACAACTTGTTATCTCCTTTCACGCGTACCTGAACGAAGAAAATTCGCATTTAATTCGCTCGCCGTTTGATCAAACGATTCTTGTAAATAATTGATTTAGTTAAAGAACGAGAGCCGGGAGAATGTAACTAGCTATCGGTCGGATCTCGAACATCCGTTTCAACGAACGGCTCGTGAACTAATGTTGACTTCCGTTTGCTCTTCCAGTCGGGACGATCATTTCCATTCCTGTTTCTCCCCTGCCCTTTCTCTCTCTCTTTCTTCTGTTTCTCTTTGTATTCAATTGGGTCATGCGAACGATCCCTAAACCGTATCGTGGCTCTTCTCTTTCGTTCCGTAAAAAATAATCGCATTAGAAACCAAACAGCAAAAGAAAAAAAAAATAATAAAAAAAATAAAAAATAGAAAAAGAACAGGTTTCAACGACGCACAGTGGCTAATTTTGTCAATTTACGCGGGCGAAATGAAAATGAAAATGTTTTAATGTTGAATTCTTCTAATTCGAATTTGACAGCATCTGAATGCTATGTATAAATTTGCTCTTAGTTGTTAATATTGATTATTAATACACAATTATTTGACTTATTTTCCTACTCGATATAGATATTAATTAATTTCTTATAAATTGTCTATTTAATATATGGGCATTGAAACTTTTTGTTACTATACACTTGAATCACTCGTTAAAAATACAAATATATATAAAAAAAAATATATGTCTACGTAAGTTGTTTAATTTAGCCACAGTGTACTGTAACAAGATTCTCGAAACTTTTTCCTCAAAGTTTCTCAAAGTTCTGATTAGGACACGGCTTTATTAGTTATCGGTAGCCCCGAGATGCCGAGAATTAAAAACTCGAAAAATAAAAGCGTTGATACAACGAAGTGCCAAAAGAAAAGAAATATTACGTTGAAATATTACGAATTAAGAAAAAGAAATATTACGTTGCTTTTCTTAAATAGAGATGTGGAAACGCGTAGGAAAATAGAAAATAATTAAATTTGTATATATTTGTTAATTTTAAGATTAGAAAAAAAAGATCGATATAATTTTTCTGTTTCGTATTTCGTGTCTCGGTTGTTCCCAGATCGTGGGAAAGTTACATTGGAATTACCTTTCCTGCGATCTGCAAAAACGATTATTTATTACATGTGTATAAAAATATATATATATATTATTGTAATATTAAAATGATTATATTAAGTTGGTTCTGTGAGAATCGATCGACTGATGTTGGATGCGTTTTGGCGACCGTTTTATACAATAAATTAATTCGTTTAGATGAAATAGCCTTTCGCCAATCAAAGAGAGATCAAATCCATTTATTTTTCGTATCTTTGTATATCATATAGGAAACGGTATGTACGATTGTGTGACAATGTATGATATAATTCGAAAGAACAGTGTGCTTTGAAATAGAAACCTGTAAGCTGATGCAAGTATCATCGAAACACGTGTACGATAAATATTAACAACAGGAATATTAATTTAAACGACGGTGGTTTGATCGAGCCTTGGTGATCCTCGACATTATCAACCTGAGCGAAATTTCTAATTGTTCACTTAACAAATTTGACAATTTTGTATTCAGAAAAAAATTCAACTACTAAAGATATATATTCGAAAAAACGAAAATAAAGTACGAATATTAAAATTATATTTCTAATGTAATATATTTGGAATGGGAAAAGAATATTAAAATGCTACTTAGTACGCACACATTTAGAGGAAAAATATATTGGATTGTTCGTAAAGGTTTGAGAAAAATTTATTGTGCAAAATATAAATTAAATAATATATATTCATATACCGAGTTTCATTCTTTTCAGAAAACCATTCTCAATAAATTCTTTCGAGTGTTGACAATATTTAATTTTTTAAAAAATAAAGTTTTTATAAAATCGGTAACAAATTACGGTGGCAGCGTGATGACCTATAGTGTATGAAATAAATGGAATTATTTGAACAATCAGCATTCATTTTGTTATAAAGCGGTTGTTTCTAATTAATTAATTTCGATTTATTTTTTCAAACGAAAGGCAATATTTGTTTGACTGTAGCATTACTTTTGACAGAAATAAATACTTCTCTTCCAACGTTACTCGTATAATACAGGATATATTTACCATTTTAAAAGCTGCAAATTTCCCGAACAATCCAATATATGTAACAAGATCGAAAATATAAACAGTGGCGAGTGTATAAAAATATAATCTTTACCAATTGTACTACGAATTTCATTGCTGTTCTTTTCTATAATATATAATTACCAAGTATTCCAAAATGCCATAGAAAATATATTGTAACAATTTCTAAATTTTTATTTTTGAATAGTAATCATTAATCTGCGGATTACGTCTTTCAAAAATTGAATGCAAAAATAAAAAGAATGCACACGTTATACAAAAGTAACATAAAATATCGAAAGCAGAGTTCTTGCTGTAATATTTAATTGTAGAAACAAATTTCTGTTCAGGCTCCGTTTCTTTAATCATATTGACAAAAGTACAAAATTGTAATTGTATAAAGTTTCGCAATCTATTAAACACGGATGAAATTAGTTGAATTAATTTGATCGACAATAAATATTTTCCCTGTCTATATACACTCGCAACGTACACGTAAAAGACAGTTAACAAAACAGTCGTGAGCAGCAAGGCTCGATCGTTTCCACCTTAAGCCGACGACCGTGTTCAGGGTGAGTCTCGGCAACCCTCTGTGTCCCGGGGACGTCTTATCTCCTCTTTATTCCTTCGCTCGCGTATAATGTCGAGAGGAAACACCACGTGCGCAGGTCGTCTGTAAAAATGCAGCGAACGTGAGAAGTCATCCGGGGAGCAAAAGGGGTTGTTGCCGGAAAAAAGTGGAAAAATCCGGGACGGACGTTGTTCCGCGGAAACACGCAGCCTGTAAAACCGGTCGATCGCCAAAGAATCCTCTAGTCCCTGGTCGGAGAAATCCGAAAAGGCTGTATACATGTATCCCCTATAACTGGGGCTGCGTAACAAAAACCCCCATGAAGAAGAAGAAGAAGAAGAAGAAGAAGAAGAAATAAAAAAAAGAAGAAGAGAGATCATCGTCCCTGCAATACGTACGATCCTATCGTGGCTGAAGTATTCCTTGTCTTTAAATAATAATGATAATAGTAATAAAAAAATATTAGATGAGCAGACACAACTGTGACGGATTTGTATGTTACGTTTGTTGTAATAAAAAAAGAACGAATAATAGTTACATAAAAGTGATTGTCGTTAGAAAGCGGACGGGGAGAGAAGGCCTTGGCACTTCTCGTGCACTCTGCAACCGCTTCAGCACTTTGTTTCATTCCCCTCTTCGCCCAACCGTCAATCGCGCCACCGTTCTTTTGCCAACGGACGCCCACGCGATTTTCCTTTTTCACCTGGATCTGTAGCGGCAACAACCAGCCACGCGCTCTCCGCTAATTAGCGCGTGTTTTCGTAAGATCGCAAGCGATGATTGCCAGGCCTGACGAGGTGAATTTTAGAAAAGGAGAGGAACCTTGTGCAACCGCCGACACCGTGAAATTATCGTATATCGGGAGTCTGCTTTCGTTTTACAACAGGAAAGTGGAAAACCCATGGGGAGTCTTGCAGGAGAGAAGATAGAAATCGAGAATTACGTTTCGGTGAAATATAAAACGCAGTCGTAATTAGTACATCTAGTCGATTGAATTAAGAATGAGAATAGGTCCGCACGTAGTATGTGCACACTTATTTCGGGAATTTTTGCGCGTTGGTTCTTTTGTCAATCATTTGTACGAACAAACATTCTGAATGTTGATGAGAAACTATGAAGATCAGTATGGGGATTCCTACATATTTTACACAAGGGACCATAAAATGCAAACACGTTGAATGTAGAGTTTTCAATTTTCCATTGATTATATCGTATTAACAGTATTCAAACTATCAACTTATAGTGTGCACCATATGTATATATATATATATACTTAATGACAAAAGTCAAAAAAGAATAAAGACACATAATTATCATCTCTCTGTCTTAACACAAATCAACAGTGATTTTATCAACAGTACTTAATATTTGCAAAAAAAAAAAATATCTAGTCATTTTGATGGATGTGGTAGTATTAGTATTTATACGAAATCTGCACAAATACATGAAATATCCAAAGTAGAACGCTCGCCACAATTTTCGATAGGTCAAACAAAAGGTCCAATCAGGCTCTTCTATTCATTTGCATTCACTTGCATTCACAAGAATATCGTATTTACTGGATCGCGGGTCTCTCGTGCGTTTACACGAGATTTAAAGATCCAACGTACGAAATCAGATCAAGAGTAGAGGCTCGAGATTGAAAAGACAAGCTGGTCGATGAAACATAGTTAATTCGCAGTCCGTAAGGCCGGAAAGTTTTTGCAAAGGATCGCGGACTGCCCACTGTGCCGGTGTTCTTTAACTCTCTCGTTTATTTGGCCTGCTGGTGAACTCGTTCCTGCGTTTACAGGACCGCCCACTTTACGTTCTCTCCCCTCCGTGTAATTTTCATTCCACGCACTCGCACACGCGCTCCCAAGAAAAATAGAATATCTCACAGGGTGGAATCGAGCGGCGAATAATTTATTTGCCGGCTTTAATGAAGTCAAATGTTGCGATAAATTTAACGATGTCGTTAGCCGAGCACCTGAACACAGCCTTCGCGAGGGAAAAAGAAGAGCGCACGACGCTGCCTTCGCCAATCTAAAATCTAGCATCAAACTCAACTACCATCTTAAATGGAGAAAAGAATTTAGGATACACAAACAAGAAGAGACTGGAATATCGTGCAATCGTCACGGAGATCACAGCGACGAGGCTTATCGTTATTTGCATTTTTCCTCGTTGCAACGCCAGCAACTCCATGCATATGCATACACAGTCAAGGCACACCTGCGATCGATGCAATTTGTCTCGTTGATAAGATGCTCGTGTCCACTTTGTTAATCACTTCGTTGCACGTTTGTTGCTCGCGACACGTTCTACTCGCTCTTTCGAAAGATTCGATTACCTTATAACTCATTATTTCTTCTTTGCTTTTGTTTTCTCTTTCAATTTTAATCTTTAAGTAGCGTCGTTAGCTTTTACGCAATGTTTGATTTATTTTAATTTTACTACAGTACAGTCTTCCATATCTCAGCTGCATTTTATGACACGGTGTTGTTAATACAACTCTTTGTTGTATAAAATTATAAACTTATAAATTTGAAACAAATAGTATCCGTTCTAAAATTAGTACATTATTATTATGTAGTTAAAAAGACACGTTCTTACAAATCAAAATAAATTGTTAACTTTCTTAATTTACATTTTTAATCCTCGAAAACACTGTAATATCGAAATCGAAAATTCCAATAATCAAATATTTTTCTCCTCCTATTAATTCAGTAATAAAAGGCTACTAGTTTTTAGTACGGAATATGTAAAATACAAGCTACAACAATATAACGTAAATTTTAACAATATGATACAAACTATTACAATAACCTATAAACCAATAATACCTGCAAATTTAAGAATTAACAAACATGTTCCCTCTTTTTCCATCAATTAAACGAGCTATGAAACACTTCGACTCGCATCAAATATAATTCACGGCCTTAAAATTCTTAAAATCCTCGACTCCAGTTTCAAGTCTTGAGTGTTCAAGTATTTTAAGATACTCGAAGCAATTCAAATTTTCACAATAACGACAAACTCTAAATAATTTTGAAACTGAGATTTAAAAATCCATCGCCGGAAATTAACACTGCTTACGACCTGTGTGATCGGTTGAAATCAGAGTGAAAAATCGAAGAAACGCGCGTTCAGATGCTCTGGCAGAGGTCGTCGACCGTCTACCAGGTTTCGTGCTAGCGCAGAGGATTTTTTTCACGGGCACGAACGCTTTTTTTTTCACGACGATCGAACAAGCAGGTGTACCGGGCGTGGTAAAAACAGCCGACGTAAACTAATGTCTGGCCGTTCATTACGGAGCAGAGAAGGCTCTCGTGTGTCCCGTCTGTTCAGAGAAGAAATGCGCGTAATCGAGTGACTGGCCTTGATAGTCGCCAGTATTAAAGCCACGTAAACCGATTCGAAGCGGAACAGGTATACTGGCAATCCCTTGATCTATCGATAGATAGTTCTAGCATTTCAAATACTATCGCGGCGTTATTTACTCGCTGTTTATCTGATTCCCTTAACGAGAACAGCCTACAGTGGTTCATCGAAGTATTCGAACACATAATAAGGATACTTTTGACGTTAGAAATTCTATATGACACATGACATGACATAATTGAACCTGAGAGGCCAGACTGGTGAATTCTTTTCATTTCTTTAATTTCTCTTCATTTGTTTTATTCGTGAATTCGTCTATTCTTCTTCTCTTGTTTCTTTATAAATTTCTTAATTATTTTATCGTAGTTACGTATCGTCAGAGTGTCAATGAAGATCACAAAAGATTTCTATCATGTAGGTGTACAAATACTTTTATGAACCACTTGTTTTCTCCCGACTGTGAAAGCTGAGAAATTAGTAATCTTTTTCGACAGAGAGTCCTGTTCGAAGGAAGAGAAGATATTATTGGTTTTTATCGAGAGTCATTAATAACTAGCAATAGAGAGATGTCTCGTTTCAATAGTAGGATTCATAATGGGATTCGCGGTCATTACGAAGAATTAAGATTTTGTTAGCTTCCTAATCGAGAGCTTGCTTGTTGAAAACTGACCTCGAAGAATTACAATGCTATCGGTGCTTCGATTGGCTTCCGATGCAGTTACTGCGCGCAGTTTGATAAGCAAACAATTTCGACAAAGTAACAAACTTGTTCATACCTGCCACTTCATGAAAGACAATCTGATGGTAAAAAGAAATTTTGAAAATCCATCTCAAATTTATTATTTTATTATTATATATTATTTCAGCACACCCTAACATTTAACTAATAATTTATACGAATGTTGAATAATGTACTTAAGAGAAATGACTTTGACTTATTGAATGAAATGATTAAATTAATTGTTTAATCATAATATAAAAATTGTAAAAATTATTAAATAGTGTCTAGAAATATTGTAGAAATAAAATAATTTAATTATTAAAAATTAAATTGTTGCAAATGAATTATTCAAACTGTAAAATAATGCATTTAGATGACATTTTTGTACATTAACAATTTTAACTATTTATTTATGACAATTGAATCAGTGACTGAATTCCCAAGCATTATTTCATAGTTGCAATAATTCATTTATAATAATAAAATTATTTTATTTACAATAACGGAAAAGATAGTTACACAATACAGATATTGAAAATTTTTATATGTCGCGCTTATGTATATGTGACTCTGAAGCGACAATCACCGACCTAACTCGATTTTTGACTACATAACTTTTCTCTACATAAATTTCTATTTAATATACATCAGTGCAGTTATAACTACATAACTTTTGTCCACATAAATTTCTATTTAATATACATCAATGCAGTTATAACTTAGAAATTAATATTATGAAAGTGTAAATTTAGTTTCAGCCAGCTATAGATTAAAAAATTAATAAATTATTACATTTGACATTCTAACGTATTTATAAAAGTGAAACCTTGCGATGGAAATCTAAAAACTATTGATTAGCATAATAGAAGAATTGATTCTCAAAAATTTTTATTACTAAAAAAAAAATTATCAACACTTCCGGGTCACTGACGATCGGAACAATCGATTAACCTTAAGAGGAGGTTCATTACCAATTGTACTTCCGTTGTGTGCACATCGACCAAAATTTAGGAGTGAGTTTTAAATAATATTTCTGAATATTCTACTTGTTTAAACATTATCTAATATTTAAAATGATTTATTTGTAACAATTGAACAATAAATTCTCGTCTGTAATGTTTCTAATGTTGCTATTTAAAATTTTTAACTAATAATTTACAAAAATGTTGAACAATGTACCTAAGAGAAATGACTTATTAAATGAAATTATTAATTTAATTGTTTAATCGTAACATAAAAGTTGTGAAAATTATTAAATAAT